>NW_027062720.1:82941-130110 GCF_032884065.1 Artemia franciscana | reverse complement strand
CTGTTTGTGCTAATTTGTATTCGTTTTAGGATGGGCTCGGTTATTAATTATAATTTCAGTTTTGTTCGTTTTTGGTCTCATTTATTCATTGATAGTGATTTCTTTTCATTTTAAGCTTGAATTGTTATTTGGCTCTATTTTTGCCGTCTTTGGCTGAATTATATTTTAACATTTTATCAAACAAATTTAATAGAAGTGGTTACGGTTTAAAACTACAAGTATGTTTTTGAATTAGAAAAGGACACAACAACCCCACATTTAGGCATCCAAACTATGAATTTATAATTATAGTTGTAATGCCTACACTAATCTTGTAATACAAGTAATCTAAATGCACTCAGTTTAAGAACTACACAAGACAGAATGTTGTTAAATTTAAGACAGGCCAAAGCGAAGAAGAATAAAAGCAAAAACTTCCCTTTTTTGAGGCGGGCGGTAAGAAGACTGATCATCATCCCGTCCTTCTTTTTCTAGCCTTTCTTTTTCCTTTGTTTTCTTTTTCGTATTTTTCTTTGTCTTTGGATTTTCTCCTTCTCGGTATGGCACCCACCGATTTTGCTTCAAGTTAAGAACGTCCATTAACATAGATCGAATAGGAAACGACAAATCTTCGCTCTGGCTCAATTTCCTCATTTCATTGAGATAAACATCGAGCTTCGTCAGCTGAATCTGCATTTGCTTTCCCGAACTTTTAGATTCAGCAACTGCTCTTCGGAACTAAATATAAAATAAAGGTGGTTATTACTTTTTGTTGATTTCTTTATCGATGCATAAAAATAAGGGGCAGAACACACTCCCCATTAAGATTCAAACGATGAATCATAAAAAAAAAAAAAAATACTTCACTGGGATTCTTAAAAGTCACGTACGATTCCTTAACCAATTAAATAATAAAAAAAGTTTTTTTTAACTGAAAGTAAGGAGCAACATTAAAAGGACCAGAAATTACTCCGTATACGAAAGAGGATTTTTCTACTCAACGCCCCCCTCTTTACACTAAAGTTTGACTCTTTCTCTTAACTCTACTTTTTAAAACAGTAAAAAAATTTAGCGTAAAGAGCAGGGTGTTGAGGAGAAAAAGCTCCTTTCATATAAGAAGTAATTTCTGCTCGTTTTAATGTCGCTCCTTACTTTCAGTTAAAAAACTGGGATTTTTTATTTAATTTCTGAACGTTTTTGAATTAATGCATGTTTTGATTTTGGATTTCCACACATAAATAATTAAAACGAAATTTGCATATTATTTTTTTTGGCTAAATGGCTTTCTCATAGTTTTAATTGGAAGATTTTAAGAAAAAAAGAAGCGGGGATGGAGGCCTAGTTGCCCTCCAATTTTTGGGTTACTTAAAAAGGGAACTAGAACTTTTAATTTTTTACGAACATTTTCATTAGTAAGAAATATACGTAACTTATGAATTAACTTACGTAACGAACTTCTATATTCGTATGTTTGTATTACATATATGAGGGGGTTCATCCCCTAGTCAATACCTCGCTCTTTACACTAAAGCTTACATTTTGTCCCAGTTCCTTAAGAATAACTCCTGAATCACAAAGACCGTAGAATAAATAGTTGAAATTACTAAAAATACTTTAGCGTAAAGAGCGAGGTACCCCTCATATGCTTAATAATTTCTGTTCGTTTTGTTTTAATGCTGCTCATTACTTTCAGTTGAAAACACTTTTCATATTTATTATTTCATTGTTTTTTGTTTTTTTTTTAATGCTCGAGAATTCTGCGTCTCTTTCATTGAAATTCTCTTCCTCCGTGACAAATTCTTCCATGGAAATATCCTCCTACGTATTCCTCCATGGAAATATCCTCCTACGTAACCCTCCCTCAACTTATCCCCCCCCCAAACCAAAAAATCCCTCTGAAAACGTCTGTACACTTCCCAATAGCCATTACTATATGTAAACATTGGTCAAAGTTCGTACCTTGCAGCCCCTCCCACGGGGACTGTGGGGGAGTAAGTCGTCCCCAAGGACATAGTTATTAGGTTTTTCGACTATGGTGGATAAAATAACAATCTCATAATTTTGATCCGATGACTTTGGGGAAAAAATGAGCGTGGGAGGGTTCCTAGGTGCCCTCCAATTTTTTTGGTCACTTAAAAAGGGCATTAGAACTTTTATTTTCCCTTAGAATGAGCCCTCTGACGATATTCTAGGACCATGAGTCGATACGATCACAACTGGAGAGAAAAAATAAAATAAACACGCATCCGTGATATGGCTTCTGGCAAAAAATACGAAATTCCACATTTTTGTAGATAGGAGCATGAAACCTCTACATAAGGGTTCTCTGATACGCTACATCTGATGGTGTGATTTTCATTAAGATTGCATGACTTTTAGGTGTTGTTTCCCCCTATTTTCTAAAATAAGGCAAATTTTCTCAGGCTCGTAACTTTTCATGGGTAAGAGTAAACTTGATGAATCTTACACATTTAAAATCAACATTAAAATGCAATTCTTTTGATAAAACTATTGGTACTAATGTAACTGTTGGTAAAAGTTGATATCGTTACTACGAACTGTTTGATAAAGGACGTAATATTAGATGCGGGTTTTTCGAGAGTGGCTTTTGTAGGCTTTTGACAGTGGCTTGTAATTTGGCCCATACTTCTAGGTCTTCGACCCCAAATAAGAACTTAATTTCGTCGAAAAAGAGAAAAGCTACCCTGGCTGTGGGCCAGGCTACGTCCCCATCAGTCCTGTGTCAACGTTAAGTACTCTTGGGTCTAAACTTTCCAATTCGATCCCTGAATAAGTTTCCTGGTCAGCCCCGGTACACAAACTTTCCTATGCCTATTTCCGAAGCTTCATTTCAGTCTAGTAATCACCCTAGTGGTCACCCTACTACTAGGCAAATTGATCTTGAGCCTACCCATAGTACCCCCATCTCTGCTAAATATTATAAGCCTCAGTCACCCCCAGAAAGTGTCCATAGACCTCCTTACCCTCAACTCCTTTTTCAAATCGTTTGGCAATTACAACGAGTGTTTCTGGTCCTCATATTAGTAAACATAAGAATAATAAATTACGTTACCATTTCCCTAGGTTGATATTAAGTAATGCAGAAAGATTAAATTTTGAAAAACTTTACTGAGCTTGAAATTACGGCGAATAAACTAGCATCAGATTTAATTTGTATAACTGAGGTTCAGTCCCAAAACCTGGATACTCTGAAGACGGCTTATTTTAATGAGCTATTAAACTGCGCCCACGTGATTATTACCATAGTAAATAGTGTGGAGGGGTAATAATTTGTCGCCAAATGAAAGTAAATGTTCCAGGAATAAATGAGTAGGATGAAATAATTTGGATCAAAGTTAAACTGAAAGTTCTACCACACACATTAACTAATATCATTGTTGGTTGTTTCCATTATTCATCCGGCCAAAAATCGCAGCAGCGTAAATATTTCTTGAAAAAACTCCATGCATCGCTTGATTAACTTCAATCTAAACATCCAAATACTGTGATCCTAATTACCGTTGACGGAAATGAAGTAAATACAAGTCATCTTTGGCGTGAAGCTAATGTAAAACAAGTTGTTAATATCCAAACCACAAAAGGTGATAATTCCCTTGACATTATTTGTACAAACATGCATAAATTCTATCAAAGACCCAAGTCCCTCTCCCCAATTGGTGGTAGTTACCATTTTACGCTTTCGCTAAATCCGATACAAGATCATATCCACAAGTACAAATTTGATGTGTTTAAGTACCGACCAATTACTGATAGTGATCTGCTCAATTTTGGAACATGGCTTTCAGTAGAGAAATGGCAAGATGTATTTGCTGCCGACGAATCGAATAAGAAAGCCGAAATTTTTCAAGAAAAAATCATCAATAATCATTAACTTCATTTTCCAGAGTTCAGAAAGATAAGATGTTCTAATGATAAGCCGTATATAAATGATGCAATAAAAAGTTTAATCCGGCAAAAATTAAGACTGTTTCGCCAATGAAAAACTGAAAGAAGCTAACCTAATAAGGAAATCTATAAAAAAGCAGATTCAGAGAGCTTCGGCCCAGTGTTACCGTAATAAAGCAAGTGAACACTTTAAAGCACGACCGAAGCAGTGGTATAATATAGTGAATAAAATCAGTCGTAAAACAGTAAAAAAAAATGTTGGCTTTGATCTTGATGTTCCCTCTGAAACTACAGCTATCTCGTTAAATAAACACCTTGCTGCTATTGTACAAACCCTCCTTGCTCTCTCATATAATATTCCCCGCCTCCCAGTTCAGGACCAGGATATCCCTGTAGTACAGCATGTTGATGTTGAGGCAAAAGTACTTTAACTAAAGAAAACTTCAAAATGCCCCCTTGACATCCAAATTGATTTAATAAAAGCATTTCCTGATAAGTTATCAAAACCGTTATCAAGTATTTTTAATATAAACAGAAGTGGATCATTCCCTAAGTGCAAGAAAAAAGGTTATATCACACTAATACAGAAGAAAGGTGTTACATTGGATTTTTTATTAAATGGTGTTACATTGGATTTTTATTTTTATGGAGTTCTACCAATTATCTGAACACCAATATTCTCTAAACTGTACGAGAGTTTCGCAGAAGACTGGCCTAAGAAGACTTTTCTTGTACTTATTGATGAACAACAGTTCGAAAGCATGAAAGGTTTATCAACGATGCATTACCTGGCAAGTCTCCTCGATACTCTTTATAGATTACTTGATGAGCCAGGTACCTGGTTCAATCTCCTTTTAATTGACCTCCAAAAGCATTTTAATCAAGTTAGTCATTATGTTTTAGTTGAAAAATTGCTGAGTGAATTTACTGTATCCCTTTTTCTAGTCAATATTATTGCATCTTTTCTGTCAAATACGAGTCAAGTTGTTAATAATGAGAATCACTCCCTATTTCTTGGGGAGTTCTGCAGGGCACGCTCTTAGGTCCTTTACTATTTTTGGTTATGATTACCAATCGTGCTAATGAATGAGTCGATCAATGGAAGTTTGCGGATGACATGTCGTTGCTCGAAAAGTGCCGAAGAAATATTAGGAGCAGTTCATTGAAAATTCCCGAAGACGTTGCAAGTGAAGCAGCCCAGTCACAAATGAAAGTGAACCCCCACAAGGCTCGTATTATGACCTTTTCTTTTCTTAAATCTAAGCCATCATTTATTACCCCAATACAAAATGAAATAATTGCAACAAAAACTAAACTCTTCGGGGTCACACTGACTAGCAATTTGAAATGGGAGGCCTATATTTGCTCTAACAGGCTAGTAAATCTCTGTGTCTCCTTAAGCTATTTG
This sequence comes from Artemia franciscana, assembly GCF_032884065.1. Taxonomy (NCBI): domain Eukaryota; kingdom Metazoa; phylum Arthropoda; class Branchiopoda; order Anostraca; family Artemiidae; genus Artemia; species Artemia franciscana. The sequence continues at coordinate 124,817 of NW_027062720.1, read as the reverse complement.
CAAGTTTTTCATGCCCAAAAGCACATATCCTCCGCAGTGGTGCCATTTGGGGAAGGCAGGGGGCCACGGCTACCCCTGAAGTCTGGAGGGGCCCAATTTATCCAAGTAATTCTTTGTTTATTCGTACTTGTTCTACTTTTTTCTCCTATTTTACCGCATTTCTGCTGTGAATTATTATAAATTTATTACCCGTAAAAATCGGAAAAGACGGAGTATATAAAAGAAAAAGAAAGAAAAGCACAAAAATTTAAATACACTTTCACTACAAATATTATAAAATAGCACTAGTCCAGGGGTGGTTAGCTCTTAAAACATTGGTACTGAATTTGGAGATTCTTCTCTCTATGGCGATGAAAGGGTTGGTGACCTTATATTTCCTAGAGATGTCGCCATTGCTGTGCCACAAAGGGAGACGCAGGAGAAACTTAGCATATCTGTAGAATGCGCTGCAAATGGCTTTCTTTTCGGTAGCAGTGAATATTTTCCAGAAGGGAACCAGAGCAAGCAGATGGGGGATAGTTAAAGCATTGTATAGCCAGGCAAGGAGAGGACGGTTGAAACGATACTTATTGGCAACAAGTAATCCGTAAGACGCTCGTAGACGGGAGCAGAGGTGGTTTATCAGTGCTGAGCGTGTGTCCTTCAATGTAGAAGAAATAGGAAGGCCTAGATAGGTAAGGGACTCACAAGGCTTAATCAGAGTGTCGCCAATTTTAACGGAGAGGTTAATTGAAAGCTCATTTTTGGAACCATTGAAGAAAAGAAGTTCTGTTTTAGATTCGTTGAAGGAAAGTCTGATCTGCTTGTATGCCACTGCAAGTGAGTCGTAATTTTGTTGAAATAAAGATATCGAACGAGAAACATGAAGAATGTCATCAGCGAAGTTCAGCCGCGAAACATTAATCCCACGGAAAAAGCACGACGGCTTTATTACTTGTTGTGCTTCGATGATATCGTTATTAAACAGTGATGGTGAAGTTTTGCCACCTTGACGTGCGCCTTTCTTGACACTCAGCATTTCTTGAGAGGGAAAAGTGCCGGACGGAGAGGGGATCAGGATGACAGCCGAGAGCTTGTTGTACACACTGTCAACAGGGGAAATGATGCAAGAGCAAACACCTCGCTGAAGGGCTTTGAGCAGGATATGGCAATGGATGTCAGAATCGAAGGCTCTACTAACATCAAACACTCCATAGACGAGAAGATCACCATTTTTATCTGCATCAATAAGAAGATTTGCAAGAACACTGTGAACGTGTTCCCGTCCTGAGTGCTTTTTGAACCCGAATTGGTTGTCCGGAGTAGTGCATCGAAGTGCAATTTCATCAAAAATAAGGGATTCAAATAGCTTACAAAAAGCAGTTGAAATAGTGATCGGCCGATATGAAACACACTGGTCAGCTGGTTTACCTTTTTTGAGAACAGGATGGACCAATCCAACACCAAAGCTGTCTGAAACGAAAATCATTTGAAATAGCAAAGAAAGGTGCTCTAGGAGAAGATTGCTGGCAAAGCTTAAATGGGTACCAGATATACCACCGATGCCCTTAGATTTTTTTTTTTAAACTTAACAATTTTGCAACGCATCAAGGACGGAGTGACCCGAACACCAATATCCTTAACTGCAAACTCTAGCTCCTTATCGAGGGCCTGGCAAAAAGTGTTGTCTAGGTAGGAATTAGGGGTGAAAATTGGTTTCTGAAGTAGTCGCACCAGTCTTTTTCTGGCATGCAGGGTGGGTCATTGGAAGATTTGTTCTTAGCTCGAAGACACCATAAATCAGGAGGCAAATTATCGACAATCTCGCTGGTACGGGCAATTTCATTAGCCTTATGCTGTGCGATGGCTTTGGAAAATTTACGTTTCGTGTAAATACGAAAAACGTTGACTACTCCGGAGCGCGGCTTCCCACAATCTGCCCATAATTCTAGCCAGAATTTTGCTGAATCACAGGCGGCCAGGAGATTAGGATTGTTCCGCCAGTTACGCACTTGCGTGCCGTGGCGAATTTTGCGGACAGGAACTGCGCTTTTCTCAGCTGTATGGATAGCATGCGTTATCTCAGAACAGTAGATGTTTAATAGGATGATTTTTTCCGAGTCTACTGTCATTTTCGGACAACAGAGAAGTGCGAAAGGAATTCGGATCTTCGACAGCATGTAGTCACAAGAACTCTGGTAGGAATCGATGTTAGCAGCTTCCCAGTTGAGGCTGGACAACCATTTAGGTGGGGAATTTGTGGGTGAAGTTTGCGGCAAAGGCTTTATTGGAAAAGAATGACAGATCGGCATGTGGTCGGATATAGAGTAATCAAGAAGAACCGTAATATTAGAGGTGGGTTTAATCATAGAAGAACAATAGAAATAGTCCAACTGAGACACGGATTGATCCATCAATCTGGATGTACGTAAAATCGCGATCATTTCCAACATAGGTGAGACTTGGACAAGCATGGAGTAAGATCTGAGATCTATTGTTTTCAGGGTCAGAAAGTTCACAGTTAAAGTCACCAAACAGGAGACAACTTAGGCCTTCATCTTCATATTTTGATACTAGCTTGGCAATAGATGTACATGTGAGAGAGAACTTCCTCTCAGACACATCATTACGGTAGTTAGTAGGAAAATAAACTACGAATATGACCACATTCGAAACTTTAACCGCAAGGAAACTGTCAGACATAGCAACTAGATTACCAAGTAGCTCTTTCCGTATCATCAGGGCCAAACCACCTGAAGGCCTACAACGAGTGGACTCAGCATGGTGGAAAAACAAATTATGAGAAGACGTGAACTCCAACAGTTGACGACTATCGCTTGATAAGAGGTGTTCCTTGGGACCCACCACGTCAAACAGCAAGCAAAGTTCAGACAGTAGGTGATGTTTCGGTAGAACTTTCCCATTGATGTTCCAAGATAAAATTTTTAAGGTGTCTTCAGGCATTGGAATTCTTTAGAAGAGACTGATTGACAGGACATTTAAAACTGTAACATGGGTGGTCGGAGGAGTTGCAAAGAGCACACTTAAGTGCCTTGGTAAAAGGATTATCTTTGGTTGTGGAGTGGCTAGCTTCACCACGCCTGGAACATTTTTGGGTACCTGAGCACGCAAACGCAAAATGACCATATGACTGGCAAAAGAAGCATTGGGGTGGCAAGCGTTGAAATATACTAATGGGGAGTCTTTCGTATCCAATGATGGGCGGAAAGCGAATAGAAGACTCGAGGTCCTCTTTACACTCAAAAAGAAGCTTGAACGAACGGGTGTTTCGGATTTGAGTTGCTTTCAAACAGTTGGCAATCAGGTCACATAGGCTATTGTCGTTCAGGTCTTCAGGAACATAACGGATAATACCGATTAAGGAGGTAAATTAGAGTCTATGCTCGACTTTAGGGTTATTCCCGGTTATGCGTGACATAATAGATTCGGCACCACTTTTATCCTTTGTGACTACTTTCCAGGCGTCTCTACTGGGACGAAGCTCGATTATATTCCCACTAGCTTCTCCACATACATTCTGCAGATAAGCTTTACGGGAGTCAGGCTTTTTAAGGTCTAAGGGGGGCTTCTTGAGAATAACTGCATATGAAGGCTTGACCGGTGGAGTGCCTAATTGATTCATGGATGTAGCAAGTTTCTCAGCTGCACGGGTTTTTTTCTCACTTTCAATATAGTCCTTCAAATTATTGGAGATTTCTGTCACTTTTTGAGTAACAATAGCACTCAATTCATCAGGCGAGTTGGGACCTCCGTAGGATCGAAAATTACGAATTTTGACAATTTGATCCGGTTAGTCTTACATAACTGAATCAGCTTCAGCATATCTAACACATTATCGGCAATCTTTTGACGAGCAACGTTGCGACTCGAAGTATTCGAATAGTGCCAAAGTGTATCGTTAGCTTTTATAAGCGTATCCTTGTCATAAAATCCCACTGTCTTTTCGCAAATTTCATCAATCTTATTTGCTTGGAGCGCTCGCGATAAATAATTTAGCAAAGCAGTATGCACTAGTCTTTCTTTCTCACTCGACATTATGCTAATTTAGAAGTCTAGACACATTCAATAGGAAAAAATAACTGGTTTCTTTTTGCACGCGACAAGAGCTCATTAGCGGCTGATGTATAATTGACACATGAAATGTAATTAAATACCTGAATTTAAGTCAGTAGGTCATAATACTTTTAATCCATGTCAAAGTCTTTTTGAAAGAAAAGAATAGTCCAAATTTTTAATTCTTCAGCGACACGGTAAAATATATCTGCACTCTCAATGTTATAATATATTCCAAAGTTAATCCGGCTTATATTGTACACTGGTCAGATGCCAAATCAATATTCAATACTTTCTTGAATTTGCTATTATTACTAAATAGCAAATTCAAGATACTCGACGATTATTGCATTTCAAGAAAGTATCCTGTTTTTACCGTTCTCTCTATTTAATTTATGGTCACCATTTTGGCTGCTTCATAAAGTCCTTTCTGGGCTTGGACCCTTTGAAATGTCTCCAGTAATTAATTAATTCCGTCAGTTGGCACATTTATGTGCAGGCTAACATCTGGAAAAGAGGGGTATCCAGACCATTATGTCATTCGAGTTTTGTATTTAGTTTCTCGTTGCCCTTCATCAAATAAAGAACCGTGAAACAGTGTTGAGTTGTATTCAAGTTCAAATCGGATTATTGAAACATGAGTTCATCGGTGCGAGTGGTGCAAAAAAAGGAAGATAAAAGCCCAAAGGAAAGAAGAAGAATAAAGATGTAACGACGATTGGCTTTGTTTTTCAAACTGACTGTAAGTAAATCTACCACATTTTATGGGGACAACTCGTCGGCAATCGAAAGTTTACCGACAAACGAGCAGACCCTGGACGTGAGACAACTTTCTGAAGAGACAAATCTGTGGGAACCACAAACGGAGGAAATGACTTCCAGAACGATCACTACTAATTTATCCGTGAATCCGTATAATAACCTCTGCTAACCAGTTTTGATTGACTATCCCGCCAACAGCATCGGGAATCGCAAACAAAATTTAACAGCTCCTACTTCTTGGCATACCCATGGCTCGAATATTCGATAGAACAGGACTCAGTGTTCTGTTTCAATTGCCGACATTTCAGTGGATCTTCGATAAGATCAGGTGCAAGGTATGGAGCTAGAACATTTATTTACGTGGGATTTAGAAAGTGGAAAGACATTTCTGAACTGATAAGGCTACACGAAAACAGCGACCAACACAAAGCATATACCATTTCTTTGACTTAGTTTAAAGCTATTAAGATGGAAGCAGCTGAATCTGTTGCGTCATGCTTCTCCAAAGAACGCAAAAAGGAAATACTAGAGAATAGGCACTCCGTAAAAACTCTACTAAAACCTACAGCATTACTTGGACGGCAAGGTATTGCGTTTCGTGGCTATGATGAAGGGGATTCTAGTACCGATCAAGGGAATTTCGTAAAGATAGTACGTCTTTTAACAGAAATCAGCCCGGACTTGATGAAAAACTCTCATAAGGTCTATGGCCATTACATGTCACACGAGTACCAAAATGACTACATTGAGGTCATAGGAAATAAAATAAAAAGTTCTATAGCCAAAGAAGTCAGAGAAGGAAAATATTTTGCCAGTCTTGCTGACGAGATAAAAGACCTCTAAAAAAAAGAACAACTCGCGATCTTAGTGTGCTATGTTCATGACCTGAAAATCAAAGAAAGGGCCATAGGTTACTACCATATGAGCAAGGTTGACGCTGAGAGTTTGGCCGACTTCATTTACGACAAAATAAAGGATATTGGCATTGACTGGTCAAAGTGTGTTGGACAGTGCTATGACAGGGCCTGTATAATGAGTGGACACTTTTCAGGAGTACAGGCCCGTGTCTAGAAATAAGCACCACAAGTGGTGCACACACACTGTCATTCCCATATACTTAATCTTGTCATTGGCGATTGTATGCAGCAAATGCAAAGAAGTTCATCAGTATTTTCAGTTGTGCAAACAGTTTACATTTTCGTCTTCAACAGCAAAACTCGATACCAGTTGTTCGTCAAATCCCAGAAAATTGCCAATGTGCCTGTGCTAACCCTTGAAAGGACAGTAGTGACACGTTGGTCTTACTGGTATAGATCATTGGTTAAGATCTTGGTTAGATATGACTGCATACTCCCAGTTCTGTCAGTAATTCAAGAATCTTCGTAAGATACCTCAATTTTCATGTTTTCCAAGAATTCTGGTTTCCCCCTCCAACTCCCTTCAATGTCACCTGATCTGGTCGGGATTTCAAATGAGAATTCTAAAGCACAAGATCCTTCTAGATATCAAATTTCATTAAGATCTGATCACCCATTCGTAAATTACAAATACCTTGTTTTTCTCTAATTTTTCCAAATTACTTCCCCTCCCCCAACTCCACCAAAGAGAGCGGATCCGGTCCAGTTATGTCAGTCACTTATCTTGGACTTGTGCTTATTCTTTCCACCAAGTTTGATCCTGATCTCTCCACTTTAAGCGTTTTCCAAGATTTCCGCCCCCCCCCTAATGACACTGGATCCGGTCGGAATTTCAAATGAGAGATCTGAGTTTCGAGGTCCTTCTAAATATGAAATGTCATTATGATACGATTACTCTTTCGTAATTTAAAAATACCTCATTTTTTTCTAATTTTTTAGAATTAACCCTCCTCCTCCCAACTCAACTCCCCCAAAGAGAGCAGATCCGTTCCGGTTATGTCAATCCCGTATCTAGGACTTGTGCTTATTTTTCCCATCAAGTTTCATCCCGATCCCTCCACTCTAAGCGTTTTCAAAGATTTTAGGTTCCGCACCCCCCCCCCAACTTCCCCTTCATCGGATCCGGTCGGGATTTCTAATATGAGATCTGAGTTTCGAGGTCCTTCTATATATGAAATTTCATTAAGATACGATCACTCTTTCGTAAGTTAAAAATACCTTATTTTTTCTAACTTTTTTGAATTAACCCTCCTCCCCCCCCAACTCCCCCAAAGAGAGCAGATCCGTTCCGCTTATGTCAATCCCGTATCGAGGACTTATGATTAGTTTTCCCATCAAGTTTTATCCCGATCCCTCCACTCTAAGTGTTTTCCGAGATTTTAGGTTCCCCAAAAATCCCCCAATGTCACCGAATCCGGTCGGGATTTAAAGTAAGAGCTCTGAGATACAATATCCTTCCAAACATCAAATTTCATTAGAATTCGATCACTCCTTCGTAAGTTAAAAATACCTCTTTTTTAATTTTTCAGAGTGAACCCTCCTCCCCCCATCTCCTCCGAAGAGAGCGGATCTGTTCCGGTTATGTCGATCACGTATCTAGGACTTATGATCATTTTTACTACCAAGTTTCATACCTATCCCTCCACTCTAAGCGTTTCCCAAGATTTTAGGTCCCCCCCCCAACTTTCCCCACCGTCACCGGATCTTTACGCCTTTACTAATAATGCTACCAAGGTAAGTGAAGCTGCCCAGTTGATCATTCTTTTCGTTACCCAACGTCACCTTTTCATCTTCACTCATTCCTAACCTTATGAAATTAGTCTTCTTTCAAACCTGTCCTAGCACCCTCAACTCGCAATACCTCCAAAATTTCATTCATTTTGCTCAAACTTTCATCTAGGATGCTTAAATCATCAAAATAATTTAAGTCCAGGAAATTTTTACTTCCTTTAATTCCGTGTTCTCCCATTACTTTTCCTGTCTTTCTAAAAATGTCCACCAAGAAGCCCATTAAATGATCCATGTAAATGAAGATAGAACATAACCCTGCTTAACTCCTGATTTAATACGAAACCAGCTGCTAACCTTATATCCTACTTTAACCGCAAATATGTTATTCTGAAAATCACTTTGATGTATTTGTTTGGTACAGTGTAGGGAAATACTTAAGTAAAAGTACTTAAGTAATTACTTAAGTAAAATATCTGAGTACTTGTACTCTACTTAAGTAGAGAATTGCTAATGTACTTAATACTTATACTTAAGTAAATATTGAAGTACTTAAGTGTGCTTAAGAACTCAAGTACTTTCTTCATGGCACAGAAAAATAATACTGGCATGATACAGAGCCAATGCGTCATGTTAAGGGAGATTCCTTTACTGTAAGACCGTTGAAACTGACACAGTCAAAAGTGAATTCTTTGGTACTGGACTATATTGTGGATGAGATGCAACCCTTGTACACTGTTGAGAAGCCGTCGTTCAAAAATCTGATAACAGGTCTTGCACCATATGCAAAGCTTCCAGGAAGAATGCAAAAATTGAAGCAAAATGAAGCAACATGTCGTTGACAGCAGACATTTGGTCTGCCAACAACAAAAGCTACTTAGGAATGACTGCACACTTGCTCAACAAGCATTTGAAATGGAAATCTTATGCCCTTTGCTTGTTCTCGGTTCAAGGGCTCACACACTTATGACAGAATTGCTGAAAAACATAATGGCGTATTTGCCAGGTACAAAATTGCAGTTGATAGAAAGGTACTAGGGGTTTTGACCGATAACGCCTCTAACTTTAGTAAGGCATTCAGGGAATATCTGATGGTTTCTGATGAACGTGTTCAAATCAGTGATGAAGAAAACGAGGATGAAACAGGACAGAATGGCTCATTCTATTTTACAAACGTGGGAGAGATACTCGATTCTCATGACAACCCTGAGTATTTCCAACTTCCCCCACACTTCAGGTGTGTCAACAACACACTTAATCTTCTTGCATCCACCGATGGGGATACAGCCCTATGTGATGTTGCGTATAAGAGGTAGTACCACGCCACTTTCCCAAAGTGTATTGCTCTCTGGGATGCAGTGAATAAGAGTTCAAAAGCTGCTGATACTGTGAAACAGGTATATGACAAACTGCTTATAAGACCTGTGGTAACCAGTTGGATCTCGACGTATGACAGTGTCAAAATTTGATTGATTGTCACAAAATTGGACAGCTTGCTGACGTATGTGATGCTTTGCAAAAACCCATCTCCTGATGTTGAAATTCTTGAAGAATACATGAAAATTATGGAGCCAGTTGCAGTGGCATTGGACATTCTTCAGGGGGAGGAAAAAATATTATTTTGGTACTATTTATCCTACAATCAAATCGCTTGAAAGGAAGCTCAAAAAGCTGAAAGATTGCCTATAGTAAGCCAGCCTTACGTATATGCTCTACTTGTGGGTCTCGAAAAAAGATTCCTCACGATCCTGGACGAGAGAGTTCTTCATGCAAGATACTATGTTACTGCCACTGCAAGTCATCCTTTCTTCAAATTGAAGAGGTTTCCTGATAACCAGAAGGATGTAGCAGTTGAACTATTAGTGGACGAAGCAAAAAATGTCGAAGATTTCAGAAGTACTGACGAGGCTGATAAAGGTAGCAAAGGAATACTTTGATCTTGACTGATGAAGAAACAATTCGTGATAGTTCTGGCAACCGTGGCCGTGAAACCCACGGTTTCACGGCCAGAGGTTTTGTCACAATTGAATGAGAGGCGAAAGGAACTATCTGTGCTTAAAGTGTACCCCAGGGTAATGAAAGTTTTCAGGAAGCACAACTAAATCATTCCTTCTTCTGCACCTGCAGAATGACTTTTTTCGGTGGGTGGTGAAATTTTTACTCCAAAAAGAAACATGCTCGGAGATAATTCGGATAGTTCGGATAATTCGGAGATAGTTCGAAAAGCTTCCGCTGTTGCAAGGAGCAACTAAGAAATTAAGTTAAGTTATAATGTAATGAATTTTCTTTGTAGATTCTTTTTTTTATATCTTAACTGAAGTAAAATTCGTTTTTTCGTGAAACCAATTGATTTTTTTCAAGAAGACTGTCGGTTTTTCTGAAAAGCTGTTATTGCGTGTTATTTACTATTAGTAAAACACTAGTACTTGAGTACTTCAATACTGAAGTAAAATCGAAATACTTGATTACTTAAGTACTGAAGTACTTTTTCAAAAGTACTTATCACTTAAGTAGATTTTTAGAGAAATACTTAATACTTCGTACTTAAGTAAAAAATTTCTGAGTACTTGGTACTTGTACTTAAATAATAAAAAAGAAGTACTTGGCACAACATTGGTCTGGTATACCATACAAGGAAAAGACCTTGGATACAGTTTTTTTTATCAGCCATATCAAAGGCTTGCTAATAATCTATAAAACTGACGACTAAAGGTGTTTTATGACTATGGCACTGCTCAGTTATGAATTTAAGAGTGAAAATTTACTCGATGCGTCCTCTACCCTTCCTTAAAATGCACTCTTCTTCTCTTCAAACTTTGTCTACAACATCTATAAGTCTATTAAAAAAAAAAACAAAAAAAAAACAACTAGTTTTTAACTGAAAGTAAGGACCGACATTAAAACTTAAAACGAACAGAAATTACTCCGTATATGAAAGGGGCTTTTCCTCCTCAACGCCCCGCTTTTTACGCTAAAGTTTGACTCTTTCTCTTAACTCTACTTTTTTTAAAAGTAAAAAACTTTAGCGTAAAGAACGGGCCGTTGAGGAGGTACTCCCACGGGGACTGTGGGGGAGTAAGTCGTCCCAAAGACATTGTTATAAGGTTTTTCAGCTATAGTGAATAAAACGATTAGCTCAGAATTTTGATCCGTTGACTTTGGGGGAAAAATGAGCGTTGGAGGGAGTCTAGGTGCCCTCCAATTTTTTTGGTCACTTAAAAAGGGCATTAAAATTTTTAATTTCCGTTAGAAAGAGCCCTCTCGCGACATTCTAGGACCACTGAGTCGATACGATCATCCATGGGGAAAAAACAGAACAAGACAAGAGCTAAGAGCTCATATGAAACTTGTGACGAGGCCAGAAGAGCTAAAAGCCAAGAGCTCATATGGTATGAGCTCTAGCAAAATTCTAAGAATCAATAGATTGATATAAAAAGAATATCAGAGGCTTATTGCCGGTCGGGATTTGAAATAAGAGCTCTGAGTCACGATGTCCTTCTAAATATCAAGATTCATTAAGATCCGATCACTGACTCGTAAGTTATAAATACCTCACCTTTTCTAATTTTTCCTCTCCCTTTAGCCCCCAGATGGTCGAATCTGGGAAAACGACTTTATCAAGTCAATTTGTGCAGCTCCCTGACACGGCTACCAATTTTCAGTAAAAAAAACTAGTTTTTTTTATGTAATTTCTGAACGTTTTTGAATTAATGCATGTTTGATTTTGACTCTCCACACGTAAACTATTCAAATGAAATTTGCACATTAATTCCTTTTTTGGCTAAATGGCTTTCTCTTAGTTTTGATCATACGATTTTGAGAAATATGGGATGGGGAAAGAGGCCTAGTTGCCATGCAATTTTTTGGTTACATTAAAAGGCAACTATTAATTTTAATTTTAACGAATTTTTAATTAGCAAAAAATATACGTAACTTTAAAATTAACTTACGTAACAAACTTTTATATTCTTTAATTTTTATTATGTATATGAGGGGGTTTGTACCCTCGTTAATACCTCCTCCTTTACACTAAATCGTAAGTTTTGTCCCAATTCTTTAAGAATGACCCCTGAATCAGAAAGGCCGTAGAATAAATAGTTGAAATTACTAAAAATACTTTAGCATAAAGAGCAAGGTATTTATCTCCTCCTAAATACCTCGCTCTTTATGCTAAAGCATTTTTAGAACCCCTCATATGCGTAATAATCTCTGTTCGTTTTAAGTTTCAATGCTACTTCTTCCTTTCATTTGAAAAAACGTTTTCATGTTTATTTTTCATTGTTTTCTTATAGTAATGCTAGAGAATCCTGCGCCCTTTTCATTGAATTTTTCTTCCCCCATGACAGATTCCTCCAAGGAAAGATCCTCCAACATAGCCCCCTCTCCTCAGCCCTACCCCCAAACAAAATAAAATCCCCCTGAAAGCGCCTGTACACTTCCCAATAACCATTACTATATGTAAACACTGGTCAAAGTTTGTAACTTGCAGCCCCTCCCCCAGAGATTGTGGGGGAGTAAGTCATCCCCAAAGACATAGTTATTATAGTTTTCGACTATACTGAACAAAATGGCTATCTCAAAATTTTGACCCGTTGACTTTGGGAAAAAAATGAGCGTGGGAGGGGGCCTAGATGTCCTCTAATTTTTTTGGTCACTTAAAAAGGGCACTAGAACTTTTCATTTCCGTTAGAATGAGCCCTCTTGCGACATTCTAGGACCACTTGGTCGAAACGATGACCCCTGAAAAAAACAAAACAAAAAAAAACAAACAAATAAACACGCACCCGTGATCTGTCTTCTGGCAAAAAATACAAAATTCCACATTTTTGTAGATAGTTAGAAATTACAAAAATCAAAAGAAATGAAATAAAATAGAAAAACCCTATAAAACAGAAATAAATTTGCGTGAAATTAACTCTTTCAGAATTTAGAAATAATGAATTATAAGTCCAAATATCCATAGTGCTTTCAGACAATCAAGAGATCTAGGTATTATAGGGATTAGACAAAATAAAAATTTGTTGGATGCAATCGGTTGGTTAAAATTAAAAAAAAACATGTTATTCTTTAATTATTGTAAACCACAATTAATTGAAAAAAGAAGCTTAGACAAAAACGCTAAGAAAAGAAAATAAGAAAAAATTAAATAGAACAAAATCAAATAAATTTACGGAGGAGGTGATACAGTTTTGTAAACCTAATGCAAACGACATGATTAGACAAAAAAAAATAAACAAAACATTCAAGCCTTTGGTGCCAAAGTGAAACCACATCCCTTAGTTTCCCAGAATAACTGTACTTCTTAGAAAAAAAAACACGTACCACAAAAATAAAGAAAATTAAAAAGCCTGATTAATATACAAATAAATCCGCCCCGCATAAAAGATAAGACACAAAAAACACTAATCTAAAAATCTCAAATCTTATAAAAGCCATCAGAATCTTTCAATCAAGACTATAAATAGTTGAACTAAACACAATAAGACACAATATGGAATTTATGAGTTATTGAAAATATAAGAAACTGAATGTGAAATAGAGACATCAAAAAGGGTTCTTGGCTCTAAGACACCCAGGATATAACCCCACCTCTGCATGGAAGGACATGGCTTGAAAATATTTTATAATTTATCACTACAAACGGCAGAGTAGTTGATAAGTGCTACGCTTTACTTTGACGAAAAAGGCGAACACTCGCCTTGTCTGGAAACTTGTATAGAAAAGAAGTTCAATTTTGGTATTAAATGCAGTAAATCTTTTATTCTATAGAGCAATGGTTCTCAACTGAGGTACACATAACTCTTGGGGGTACACAATCAACCTCACCCCCCTAAAAAAAACAATGCGACTTGAACAGCCCTTTAACTTTAGGACGGGCAATGCTATTTATATTTAGCTATAGTTTACTTAGTACCGGTAACTGATAGGGGTCACCTAAATTTTCTGTGGGGGAAAAGGGATAGTGTCTAAGTAAATTTGAGAAACACTCCTCTAGAACACAAGATCGACCAAGCTTCAGTCAACCAAAAATATGAGTACAGTCCCTCCATTGACACACACTCTATGGACAGTGAGTCGAGTCCAAAAAGCGACCTTCCACTTTTATTTTTTAGAAGTTAATGAGTTTTTTAAAAAGTTTGTAAACTTAACATCCGAACTATTATTTGATATTTTTCAGGCAATGCACGAGAAAACAGATAAAAGTATAATAGCTAACTCAATCAACGAAAAAGAAGTAAAAAAATGTGATTAAAATACACTGAAACGACAAAACTAGAACTGGTCATCTTTAGACAGGAGAGTACTACTTAAATAAATACATTAGTAAGTAATAAAAAATTGTGTTAAATATAATAGGCTTTTCAGGAAAATAAAATCAATACCTATTAAACTATTTACTAATCTAAAGAGTTGAATTCTGTTAAATAAATAGGTTTCATTAAATCAATTTCTTCTAGTCTCTCCAAACTTACGTAATGGCTATAAAACACATTTTATTGTTATTACTGTCAAATACTTGACTTTAAAAAAATAATTTTCAATAAATTTCTTTAATGTTCAACCATATTTTATATGGAACCTTCTTAGAAAAAAAACTACTTAATTCCTTGAGCGATTTTTTAAATTTGTCATGGATTTTCTCGTTTTTATATCAGTATTTTGCATTAACTTAATTTTTTCTTGTCAACATAGTTTGTAGTTCCTAGTATTTGAGTAAGAATTTTATATTTTTGTTTTTTGTTTGTTCTTATTTAAATAAAACAAAATCAAAAATAGAGAAATGCAAATTTAGCAATGTTTGCTGGTAAAGTTGGTTTTCAAAATAAAACCATTGCACCTTTTATCTTCTCTTTTTGAGGGAGGGAGTAAATCTGCCATTACATTTATATATTTAGAAGACAACAATAAATAAATTTAATGAGTGAGTTATCTCACATAAATAATGGTGAACTTACTTTGGCATCATATTCTTCTTCATAAGTTTTACCAATTGTGGAAATTAATTTGCAGAGACATTCCAGCTGCTCCTCATCACGAGATTTAAGGAGTTTCGAAATACAAAAATTCATAATTTTAATTGTCAGCATCCGTAATTTGAATAATTCACCGATGAATCTGGGAAAAAAATTATATTAAAAATACTTTCTAAAGACAGGAGCTAAAGGACTACCAAACTTTAAAAAGTGTCTATCTCTTTTTTTTCTTCTTTTTTTTTCTTAGAACAGCTGATTGAGCAAAGAAGCTTAAGGAAATTATGGAAATGAAAATTCCGATTAAGGTAAGGACATATCCTTAAATTTTGATTTTGTGACTAAGGAAACAAAGGAAAAGAAACCCTAAAAGATCCTTAAAACAATTGAGGATTTTATAATTTCTTAGCAGGATTAAGGAAACAACAACAGAACCTTTTAAATTTTACTTGGTAATCAGACTAAAAATACATTCTAAGACCACACTGTTTATACAAGACGTTCAACAAAAACGTAAAATATAAAAAAAACTAAAATAAATAAGAAATCAAAAGAGTATGATTTTCAGAAAGAGATAAGAGTATAAATAAAACAAAACCAACTATCTTGGTTCGTTTTTTACTTTCTAATTTGCATCTCCCTCATCTTTCCTCTAAAAAAACCTTGATTTAAGAGGAAACTTTTGATTAAAGAAATAAAAGGAAAGGAAACCTCAAAAGATTCTTGAACGAGGGTGATTTGCAGCTAAAAAAAAACAAAAAAAAAAACAAAACAAACAAAACAAAAAAAAACAAAAGAAAACAATGAAGGTATTTTGACAAAGTAGAGAGCTCAAAGAAGGAAGTAAAGAAGTTTATATGAAACGAAAACTGTGAACCTTAAAGGGTCAATTTTTATTTTGTATATATCTTGTTTTTTCTTCCTTTTTTTGAGCACTGAATACGCATTGGTGGAGATTAACCAGCGGTATTTTCGTTGTTTTTATTTATTTTTTTTACACTTGTTGAAAGTGTAAGAGCAAGAATTTGCTATAAAAACTGGTGATTACTTTGCACTGGAAAAACCTTGGTCCTCTGGCCCCGTCCTACCATTATTAATTTACACCACCAGATATATAATCGAGTATATCTTTTTTCCTGAGGAAAGACATAAGCAAATGTTATGCCCCAACAGAAATTTCCACCATAATCCCTATCGGAGTTAAGGGGTGAGAGGAACCCGTTGCAACCTTGCTTGTACCAGCTATCTTCACAAAAGCTTCACCCAGAAGTCAGTTATCACGTTGAACAAGATTCCAGCCAAAGCATCCCGGCACAAGAAAGTCATCTTTAGGGTAGTAACTTCTCAAGACAACAGCTTGAAGGTGATAGTTTAATTTCTAATACTACAAGTATGGCAACTTCAAATGGTACAACGAATTTTGCGCAGTCACGTACACATACTTTGTTTTGTTAACGGGGGAGGGCGATAATCAATAACGTTCAAGGGGGTAACCAAAAAACACAATCTATTTAATAATTTAAATATAAAATTAAACATAAAAGTTCCCGTCATTCAAGAATATTTAGGAATTGGAGGGGGTGGTAGCAACCCCCTCCCTGTAAATGACCCTGGTTTTAAATAGTTTATCTTTATTTTCTTTAGAAACAACCTGTCATCTATACAATTGATAATCTTTCTATAGAAAATACGGGTTTTAAAGCCTTTTTAGAGATTATATAGTCACAATGTAACTTCAACATTTTGGTGATTCATTAAGAGTGTATCGACATTGTGGCGCGTAAACCCGAACGTTCTAAGGCGCAAAAACTCAATAATTCCATGTTTAATACTACAATTCCTAGTACTGAGCTAAGGAGGCAATTACACCACACACCACTCTATTCTAAATGTAAATTATCCAGTGTTATTCGCTTCATCTCAAATCTTATAAACGCCATAAGAGTCTTTCAATCAAGACTAAATAGTTGAACTAAAAGCAAAAAGATGCAATATTGAATTTATGAGTTATTGAAAACATAAGAAATTATATGCAAAATAGAGATTTCTAAAAGTATTCTTGGCTCTAAGACCCCCAGGATATAACCCCACCTCTGAATCCAGGATATAACACATTTCGATTAATGCGATCAATTAAGTGTATCAGGATTGTGGCGCATGAACGCATTGTGCCGCATAAACCCGAACGTTCTAAGGCGCACAAACTCAATGATTCCAAGTTTGAATACTACAATTCCAAGTTTGAAAACTACAATTCCTAGTGCTGAGCTAAGGAGGCAAATACACCACACACCACTCTATTCTAAATGTAAATTATCTAGTGGTATTCGCTTCATTTTGTATTTAACTCAATAACCGTTTGCTTTGAAAAATTGTTTAGTTTTTACAAGAGAAACCACAGACCATTACTAAGAACAGACACGTGCACAGAAGAAGGAGCGTGGCTCAAGGTCTGAAAATCCTGACATCACTTAATTGGCTAAAACCTTAATCATAATATCCTATATTTCCTGAAGCTATAGCATTTTTGATATACCTCATCCTTACCCCCTCCACAAAAAGGATTAATTTTAAAACGTAAAGAGTAACACCTTTTTTACAAGAGCTGAATCTCAAATCATAACTGTAATGAGCATTGCACTTGAATTCACAGCAATTCTTCACATTTAGTAAACAAAGGAATAGTTTACATTATACTAAATATGTAGTTTATAATAAGTATGTAAATATATAAAGTAGTTTTCAGGTCAAAAAGTTATTTGATAATTTACCTGATATTCCCTAACATAATACGTTTTGTTTTTGCTATCCTCTCGTTCAATTCCATTTGTAATTCTTTCTTTTTCTCTTCTGTATCGGCTTCTTCTAAAGCTTTCTGTTTAGATACAATTTCTTCTTCGTCCTTTTTCTCCTTTTCGAAAGTCTGCTGACATCTGTCGATCAAAAGTTTTCGGAAACTGACTTTCCCAGTTCCACTAGCCGAGGGTACTTCTTTCTCAAACATCAATTTACACAGTTCAGCGTAAATCTGAGCATAAATATTTGAGCAAATTGGAGCATAAATTGGATCACCAACGGCCTAGATAAAACAATTTGTGTACGTCTTTACAAATATGTAAAATGTTTAAATAATGTATAACATGTATAAAACAAGAAGAAATACGGTTTCTGCAAGCCCAGCAAAATTATATTACTTGCTGTAACGGAATTAATATATTTTATTTATTAAACTCAATAATATTATAAGCGAGACAAATTTTCCTAGCCTTTCTTTTCACTTTAGGGAGGATGAGATGTTTCTTTCAAGAAACTACTATCACAAGCCCCGAAGGGCCGAAGTCGTATCTCGGGTAAATAAATAAAACAGGGCATACAAAAAGTATAAATAACAACAAAAACAAAAAAAAAACACCAAAATTAAAATTATCAGAATCAAAATGCATTCATTAGTCATTAATTAAACGGATGACCATATCGCAAAATAATAAATATAAATATTTTTTTAAGGAACATTAAAAAAGGAATTAAGTTCGGTATAAAATCTAATTAGAAGTCTTTATAATCACTCAATAGACAATTGGAGTCACCTGCTCAAGAGTTACATATAAAAAAGAAATAGCTAAAATGAGAAGAGGAAACGAAAAAACTGTCAGCTATATTTATTTTTCAGTCGTCCTTTTAATAATTAAATAAAAAAAACAAGTTTTTTTTAAATGAAAGTAAGGAGCAACATTAAAACTTAAAACGAACAGAAATTACTCCGTATATGAAATGGGCTTTTCCTCCTCAACGTTCCTTACGCTAAAGTTTGACTCTTTCTCTTAACTCTATTTTTAAAGCAGTAAGAAACTTGAGCGTAAAGAGCGGGGCGTTGAGGAGGAAAAGCCCCTTTCATATACGGAGTAATTTCTGTTCGTTTTAAGTTTTAATGTTGCTCCTTACTTTCATTTAAGAAAACTTTTTTTTTTACTAAATTTCTGGACGTTTTTGAATTAATGCATGTTTAGATCTTGGCTCTCTGCACATAAATAATTAAAACGAAATTTTCATATTAATTAATTGCAATTAATCGGAAGATTTTGAGAAAAATGAGCGAGGGAGAAGGCCTAGTTGCCCTCCAAACAGCAACTAGAGCTTTTAATTTTTTACAAACGTTTTCATTGGTAAAAATATACGCAACTTACGAATTAACTTACGCAACAAACTTCTATATTCGTATGATTTTATTGCGTATATAAGAGGGTTTAACCCTCGTCGATACCTCGCTCTTTACACTAAAGCTTAAATTTTGTCCCATTTCCTTAAGAATGACCTCTGAATCACAAAAGCCGTAGAATAAATAGTTGAAATTACTAAAAATACTTTAGCGTAAAGAGTGAGGTATAACGAGGAGGTAAACCCCTCACATGCGTAATAATTTCTGCTCTTTTTAATTTTTAATGCTGCTCCTTACTTTCAGTAGAAAAACTTTTCATATTTATTTTTTCATTGTTTTTTCAAATAATGCTAGAAAATCCTGCGCCCCCTTCATTGAAATTCTCTTCCCCCATGAGAAGTTTCTCCATGGAAATATCCTCCCACGTAACCCCCCACTCAACTCTCCCCCCTAAACCAAAAAAATCCCCCTGAAAACGTCTGTATACTTCCCAGTAACCATTACTACATGTAAACACAGGTCAGAGTTTGTAAAGTTTGTAACTTGCAGCCCCTCCCACGGAGACTGCGGAGGAGTAAGTCGTCCCTACAGACATAGTTATTAACTTTTACGACTATGGTGAGTAAAATGGCTATCTCAGAATTTTGATCCGGTACCTTTGGGAAAAAATGAGCGTGGGAGGGGGCCTAGGGGCCCTCCAATTTTTTTGGTCATTTAAAAAGGGCACAAGAACTTTTAATTTCCATTAAAATGAGCCCTCTCACGACATTCTAGGACCACTGAGTTGATACGATCACCCCTGGGGAAAAAAAAACAAAAAAAAACAAACAAATAAACACGCATCCGTGATCTGTTTTCTGGCAAAAAATGCAAAATTCCGCATTTTTGTAGATGGGAGCTTGAAACTTCTACAATAAGACTCTCTGAAACACTGAGTCTGATGGTGTGATTTTTGTTAAGATTGTATGACTTTTAGGGGGGTGTTTCCCCCTATTTCTAAAATTAGGTAAATTTTCTCAGGCTCGTAGCTTTTGATGAATATAACTGACCTTGATGAAACTAATATATTTAAAATCAACATTAAAATGCGACACTTTTGATGTAACTATTGGTATCAAAATTCCATTTTTTAGAGTTTCGGTTACTATTGAGCTGGGTCGCTCCTTACTACAGTTCGTTACCACGAACTGTTTGATGGGTCTTTGTAAGACTATTATGCCAAATTGAGACCCTTGTGATTGTACGTGGGAACAATGACAAAAGGAGTAGAAACTCCTTGGAGGAAGTGAGTAGATATAGGAATGAAGGAACGCCCTGGGCTTACAGATTTCAGGAAAGGCATGATTTCCAAGACAATGCTAGATCTATGTTGTATGGGCAACGTGAGGTGTTGCGGCAACATTTGTTCAGCTTTGCCGAGCGCAAAGTGTTGCGAGAGCAACACTTTTGTTTTTTTCCTTGCTTGGATTAAACGCTGAAGTTGTTATTCTGTAAAAATCTTAAAATAAATACTAGATACACCAACTCGCAAAAGTTTCAAATCCCTCATTGCAACTAGCGAAAGTTGCAAACTTACCACTGGAATCAAATTCGTCTTACCATCATATACACCAGAAACAAATAGTAGGTACACCAACTAGCAAAAGTTGCAAACCCTTCATTGCTGAAGATGATTATGAGCTAACAGCCGACTGATGCTTAAAACTCTCCTATATCTTTCACAATTAGTATCGGCCTATTTTTGGTTTCAATGTGTACTTACTACTGAAGTTGTGTACCCCTTTAAACTTTCAAACTAATATATCTCATGAAAGAATTTTTCTAGCAAAAAATGGATGACATATACTTTGATCAGCTCATCAAGAGTCGAAAAAAAGCTATCTGTCTTAGTTCAAAAGTTGACTTTTTTACCGAAGGCCAAGTTTCTAACGTCATCACGTAGAAAGTAGTAAAGGATAAACTCTAATTTCTTCAGCAATGACAGAACTTTTAAAGTTTAAGAGGCATATCGGATACCATTTCTCTACCGCAATCTCAAATGCAAAAAAACTGAATGATAAACTCAGTGAAATCACGAACAGAAACGGGTAGAAACAATAGATTTTTGGCCCCAGGCAAGAGTTGTACGAAGCTATCCAAAATGCAAAGTCTTATTTATCAATCCAGCCTAAGGTCCAGACTTTCCGTAAAAACCGCAGAGGTTAGACCCTTGCCTCTTTCTAGGAATAAGCTGAAATCGGGGTGCTAGGGAAAAAAAATTCCTTGTGTAAAACAAGGAAATGTATTTGAAAAACATGTTGTAAAAAATATTTCTTGTCGGAGTGAAGGGACTTAGGAAATAGTAGACTTAGGAAGTAGAAGGGACTAAGTAGATTTAATTTTTATTTTGGTTGAGTTTATGCTCACATTGGGATTGCCTCTGCTTTTTCTGTCCTTGAATAACTTCGAAAGTAGACAGTAAGGTATAACATCTAAGGGAAAATGCTTGACTCAATACACAAATAATTCCGACATATTTTAACTTCATACAAATCACAAAGAAAAAAAAATCTTCATTCATTCCATCTTAAAATATTTACCTTGTCAAAGAAGATTTGAACTATAGCACTTAATCTTTCCTCTGTGTCAACCTCCATCTGCAAAATGTTCTTGGAAATTTTATCGTAATTTTCAGGCGTCAGCTTATTTAGGTTCCGTGTAACAGATTTCTTTAGATCCTGCGTAAAAGAAACCATCATTAAGTACAATTATTTAAAATAAACTGAACACTCAAAACAACTAAATAAAATCAGCCCTGTTAAGCAGGAACCATCATGGCATTGGTCTGGTCATAAATATTAATTTTTATCATTTCAGCGACAAAATAACTGAGTCAAACGAGACTCAAAACAGTCCATTGATATAAAAAGATATTTTACAAAACTTAATGCTATAAATCCATTTATGAGGGGAGGAAAGGGACAGCAAGCATTCCGCGCAGCACATGTGATCGGAAGAGGCGAATGCTCAAAAATGTTAGAAAACCAATTTCAACAGTTACATTGAAATTTCTATCCTTAGCCAAAGTTTAAAAAGTTTGAAAATTTAAAAATAAGCCAAAAAGTTTCAAGTAGCATTTTTGAACATTATAGCGTGTAAGGCTAAAAAAGACTAGTTCTGATAATTATAACTTCTGCCCAGATACTTAATTAAAGTAATGTCTATAATATTATTTATTCTGTATTTGTTTATGTATATTTGATTCTAAAAGATATGTTACAACATATGCTTACAATCTTCAATCTAACTCAAAAACAAAATTATGAAAATACAACATACGACTTTAGCTTATGATCACGGATTTCGTTTAGGATCAATAATCTTATAATCATTTAATCGAATAGAGCCATATTTCAGCACCAGCTGACGAAAAAAACTCCTATCAGCTTATTAATTTGGTCTTAACTTGCAGCCAAAAACGTAGGATTCTTATTCAGAAGAAATATTTTATGATAAGACAATTAAATGGTCTTACAAAAGGGTAGGTGCATAAAGACTAAATATTCCTTCTCGGGGGATTTCTTTTTCAAAGACAAAGCGGAATGAGTGACGAGCATATTCAGTCACACAAATGTAGCATGTTTATAAAAAAAAAGCCGAGATTTACGACTGGTTTATGTTCTTTCTTCATTTCATATGTTCTTTCTTAGTTTTTGCCCTAAATCAACTTGTTGATTTATGGCAAGAAAGAAACATCTTGCTTTTGAAAGAAACAAATATGCTTTTTTGAAAGAAACATCTGTATGTTAGACAGAAAGAAAGGTCGTGCAATAAGATACATGCTTAAAGACACTAAATATTCCTTCTCAGGGACTTTCTTCTTCTTCTTCTTGACATACTGGAATGAGTGAAGAGAGAAACGAGTGTTACACTGGTGTCAAACATATCAATAAAAGAATCCGAAATTTATGACTAGTTTATGTTCTTCTTCATTTCAACCTCAAATCTATTCTATAGACGTGAGAAGCAGAAATGATAAGAACATAATTGGAAAAGCTTTTTTAGACTAGTTTGTTTTAAGCATTTTCTAATGAAACTTTGTCAATTTTATCATCTAAATGACTAAAACTATAAAAAAACTTAAATCTTCACTCTTATTTACAAATCATATTTAGTGTTCGTGCAATGGGATATGAGCATAAAGACACTAAATATCCCTTCTCAGGGGCTTTCTTCTTCTTCTTAAATACACTGGAATGAGTGAAGAGTGTACAGAGTCACACTGATGCCATATATGTCAATAAATAAAACTGAAATTTATGACTGGTTTACATTCTTTCTCTATTTCAGCCTCAGGCCTGCTGTACAGATGTGGAAAGTACAAATGGTGTAAACATAATTGGAAAAGCCTCCAACACTAATATGTTCCAGTTATATTCTAATGACACATTGCCAATGTTACAATCTAAATCAAACTAAAAACTAGAAATAAACAGATATCTCCACTGAAAAAAAAAATCATTTGAAAAGTGAACATAGTCCGAACCCCAATATGACCTCAAAACTTGAGCAATCTCAGTTTTCAGTAAAGCGCTTTTTTCAGAATTTCGTAAATATAGAAAATCCAAGTCAGTTTGTTTGAGTCAGTGACGTAGACAGGTTTTTTTATAAGCCACAAGCAATAATTTTGAGCGTTTAATAGATCCATTTTGCCATTTACTTCCATCACAGAAACCGTACATTTTTTTAGCCCTTTATAACTGTGTATTCACTATTCTAACTATTAACTGGCTGTTTTAATTACTTTAACTTATTAATTATCTTTATCAACAAGTTAGTTTTTGATTTCCTTAGACGTACAATACAAGCCTTATCATAAGATTTAATTTTAACTTAGGCTATGAAGCTTTAAAGTCCAAAATGAGTTTTTATTGAATAGGCTAGTAAATATAGGTTTTACCTCCTACCTCTTAAGGGTTCAAACAAAAATACATACACATGTCATGAGAAGTATATTATCGAGCATATTTTTGAAAATTTGCAGACAATTACGGATACAATTTTTTTTATTGAGTATCTCCATTCAATAACATTATGTTTTCTATGTTACGCATCAGGTTTGCTCATTTATTGCATAGCATCAAGAAAATTTGTGCAAAAAGCACTGCTTATATTTATAGTCCTCAATTCCAGGCTTTTCAGTCCTGAAGTGTACTTTATTTAGTGAGGGTACTTTGTATCCAGGCTGCAGTCACCCTTAAATAACGTTACGGTTTCTATAGAATATATCAAGAAAACTTGTGCAAACACTCCGCTTATGTATACAGTTGTCAATTCTAGAATCACAGTCCAGGGGTATCCTTTATTTAGTTAGTGTACTTTCAATTTAGTCTGCAGTAAGCCTTGATTAACATATAGTTTTCAATGCAAAACACAGAAGGTTTCTTCACTTACTGCATAGATAAAGAAAAACTTCTGGAAAAAGTTCCACTAGAATTTACAGCATAATTATATTCGTGAATTCCATGAACATAATTTCATCAAAACCAAATAACTTGGTTCTGACAAAAAAGAAAGAAGAAAAGACAATTAGACTCTTTCCGGGTGTGAGATAAATCCATTATTATATATTAAATATCGACTAAATATTAGATTTGTAAAATTTTTAAGAAATAAAAGCTAGAAA
Source organism: Artemia franciscana (assembly GCF_032884065.1). Lineage (NCBI taxonomy): Eukaryota > Metazoa > Arthropoda > Branchiopoda > Anostraca > Artemiidae > Artemia > Artemia franciscana. The sequence continues at coordinate 100,565 of NW_027062720.1, read as the reverse complement.
GTGAAAAACATATTCTAGACCCCACCGTTCCTAAATTAAACATTACACCTACCACCCATTTAAACACAGGCTCTTCAGATAAACTTTATTTTGTATTTCAAAGAGAGCAAGGTGAACGAAATTTAGTTAATTAACAAGAATATAATTCCTGAAAATTTCAACTTTCTTTTGCGATTCTCTTTGATTTTCAAAATAATGAACTTAACATCTCCACTGAACGGGCTTTTGAAGCACGGTAAATCGATTAGCTTTCTAAAACGTTTGACCCTCTTTCGGACACATTTGATATTCATGAAAAAAAATGGCAAGAAAGATCAATTTTTGTGACACTATCTCTTCTGTTACTTAAGAAAGACATGAAGTTTTGCAATTTGGTTCAATAATGCCCTATAAAAATATTCTACAGCCACTTTTACAATACGATTAGTCCTGAGAAAAAGGGGAAAACAAGAGACTAAGTCCTATCCATACAAAACTATGATTTCCCTAGTTTTTTTTTCAAGGTGAGTGTACTTTAGCCCTGCAGTATATAGCTTTCGACGATGGTGATTTAAGTTGCATTACTCTTTTACTTCGACTTGAAGTCATTTTCGATGGGTTTCAGGCTCTTTTCTTAAACTCTAAGAAATTTGTTTCAAACAGTTCGTGGTGACGAACTGTAGTAAGGAGCGACCCGGCTCAATAGTAAACGAAACCCTAAAAAACGGAATTTTGATGCTAAAGTATACATCAAAAGAATCGGATTTTCATGTTGATTTTAAATATATAAGTTTCATCAAATTTAGTCTTTGTCATCAAAAGTTACGAGCCTGAGAAAATTTGCATTATTTTGGAAAATAGGGGGAAACACCCCCTAAAAGTCATAGAATCTTAACGAAAATCACACCATCGCATTCAGCGTATCAGAGAACCCTATAGCAAAAATTTCAAGCTCCTATCTACAAAAGTGTGGAATTTCGTATTTTTTGACAGAAGACAAATCACGGGTGCGTGTTTATTTGTTTTTTTTTTTTTGTTTTTTTTTCCCCAGGGGTCATCATATCGACCAAGTGGTCCTAAAATGTCGCAAGAGGGCTCATTCTAACGGAAATGAAAAGTTCTAGTGCCCTTTTTAAGTGACCAAAAATTGGAGGGCACCTAGGCCCCCTCCCACGCTAATTTTTTCTCCAAAGTCAACGGATCAAAATTTTGAGATAGCTATTTTGTTCTGCATAGTCGAAAACCATAATAGCTATGTCTTTGGGAATGACTTACTCCCCCACAGTCCCTGAGGGAGGGGCTGCAAGTTACAAACTTCGACCAGTGTTTACATATAATAATGGTTATTGGGAATTGTACAGACGTTTTCAGGGGATTTTTTTGGTTTTGGGGGTAGGGTCGAGGGGAGGGGGCTATGTGGGAGGATCTTTCCTTGGAGAAATATGTCATGGGGGAACAGAAATTCAATGAAAAGCGCACAGGATTTTCTAAAATTACTATAAAAAAAAACAATGAAAAAATAAACATGGAAAAGTTTTTTCAATTGAAAGTAAGAAGTAGCATTGAAACTTAAAACAAACATGAGGAAGAGAGGAATTCCCTCATAAGTTATGAGGGAAGAGAAACTCAATGAAAAGGGCGCAGGATTTTCTAGCATTACTATAAAAAAAAAACAATGAAAAAATAAACATGAAAAGTTTTTTCAATTGAAAGGAAGGAGTAGCATTAAAACTTAAAACGAACAGAGATTATTACGCATATGAGGGGTTCTAAAAATACTTTAGCATAAAGAGCGAGGTATTTAGGAGGAGACAAATACCTCACTGTTTATGCTATAGTATTTTTAGTAATTTCAACTATTTATTCTACGGCCTTTCTGATTCAGGGGTCATTCTTAAAGAATTGGGACAAAACTTACGATTTAGTGTAAAGAGCGAGGTATTAACGAGGGTACAAACCCCCTCATATACATAATAAAAATTTAAGAATATAAAAGTTTGTTACGTAAGTTAATTCTTAAGTTACGTATATTTTTTACTAATAAAAACATTCATTAAAAATTAAAATTTATAGTTGCCTTTTTATGTAACCGAAAAATTGCAGGGCAACTAGGCCTCCTTCCCCACCCCTTATTTCTCAAAACCGTCTGATCAAAACTAAGAGAAAGCCATTTAGCCAAAAAAGGAATTAATATGCAAATTTCATTTTAATAATTTATGTGTGGAGAGCCAAAATCAAACATGCATTAATTAAAAAACGTTCAGAAATTACATAAAAAAACTAGTTTTTTATAACTGAAAGTAAGGAGCGACATTAAAACTTAAAACGAACAGAAATTACTCCGTATATGAAATGGGCTGTCCCCTCTGCAATCCTTCGCTCTTTACGCTAAAGTTTGACTCTTTGCCACAATTCTGCTTTTTAAAACAATTAAAAGCTTTAGCGTAAAGAGCGAAGGATTGCAGAGGGGACAGCCCATTTCATATACGGAGTAATTTCTGTTCATTTTAAGTTTTAATGTCGCTCCTTACTTTCAGTTAAAAAAAACTAGTTTTTTTTATGTAATCATTTACTTGAAATTACTACTACTACTACATGAAATTACAGCTAAATCTGAATCACTGTTTGTTGCAAAATATTTCTGACTAGATAGTTTCTAATAAAAAACACTTATGATTTCTGTTAAAATAGGCCAAGAATCACATTTTACTATATTAAAGCAATTGCCACAACCATTATAATCAAATATTTATTTGAGTAAAAAATAAAACTTACAATGGTCTTCTGTTCTTCCTTATCAGTGACTTTCTTCTTGGCAAAGGTGTCAGGAACCCGAGCATTTTCAACTTTTGGAAATGCAGCCTTCGATTGAGCAACAGGAATATTTATCATAGTAGTAGGTCTATGCATGCCTTTACCCTGGCTCGAACGCTGAGGCAAAGGGGCTCTATTTCCTTGCATTGAAGAGCGAAGATAAGCAGGGGACATTGTGTCAGCTCCTGCAGTGTCAAAATGTCCTTGATTCATCTGTTTTCGTCCTTGATTCCAACTAGCAGGTTGCTGTAAAAATAAATCCTAGTCTATCAAATACTTTAGTATACAAAGAAACAGTAAACTATGCTAATGGAAGCGTTTCCTAATAATAATAGCTTAAGACTTGATTGAACAGAAATAGCGTGGCAGCCTAAGCTAAAGCACATTTGTGCTGTCTTGTCTTTTATGTGGGTTAGATTGGGGAAACATGGAATGAAAGTGCTTGGACTGAAGCTAAGTTCGTCCAAAGCAGAATCTAATCCATTTGATGTTGCATAATTTGGAAGTAATAGTTTTATGGGTTTAATGGATTCACTTCGCTCTTTAATTCCATCACAGAAGCTGTATAATTTTTTTTCTCTTTTTAACTATTCTAACTATTAACTAACTTTTAAAACTAATTTGATTTATTAATCATTTTTTATTAACTCATTAGTTTTTAATTTTCTTAAATATACAATTTATACAGAGATTAGATATAAGCCTTATTAAGAAGATTTAGTTTTAATTCAGGCAAGGAAACTAAAAAGTCCAACATGAGTTTTTATTAAATAGGCAATTAAATATAGGTTTTACCTCCTACCTCTTAAAAGTTCACTAGTAGGTTCACCTTAAGTCGATTATTAGATATTAAATACGGAAGAAAGGTTAGATTTGTGAAATTTTAGGAACAAATTATCAGAACAGAGGAAAATAATAATCTAGTCCCCCAAAGTAAATATAGCTAAAGCGCATTGTAACTGTGAGTCTTTGGTCTGAATCTAAGCTCGCTCAAAGCAGAATCTGCTCCAACATTAGGCAAATCTGTTTTTTTTGCGTTAACTAATTATCTTTTTAACATAAAGATACTATTTATCAATGCATCAATATATGCAAGACAAAAACAGACAGACTTTGAAATAGCCATAGTCTCTTAGAACATCATAATATATACGACGGTACAAGTAAATTTGATTATAAATGACATTAACAACATAGAAACACACACAGTTACTTGGCAAAAAAAAATAATTATTCTAAGCAAATATGCAAAATTGCCAGGAAATATGGTCATTTTATTATCAATAGTCAAAAGATAAATGTCTCGCGCAGCTAAATTTTTAACTAACAGAAATTTTAAACTATGGTGTCTCAACCTATTTTGAGCCACGACCATCAAGAAGAGAAATTTCAACCCATAGCCCCCTTATTACAATTGATAATTTGATTCTAATTTTCTTTTTCACCAGTAGGACCTAATTATCTCACTCAATTTCGATTGATGCACGAGTCTTTGTTTTTTTTCTTTGTTTTTTCTTTTTTGCATTTATATGTATATTTAACTTAAACATCTTAATTGATAAAACATTCTTTAATACAAAATCAATACATTTTATCAACCAACTCCAACACTTGGTATACACATATGACCATACTCCTTTGGGAGTCAAGACCACCTTGGTCGAGAAATAGTAATATGAAATAAAATACGTGGGTCCCACATTCCTCACAATCATAACTGGCTTCTATTCCGTCTAACCAACAAAAATATTAGACGTAGACAACTTTAAATAGCGATCTTTCGGCTCCTTTGAAAAAAAAACTTCCTTGTTGTCCTTTACTGAAAAGTTTAAAATCATCTGTTAAAATTAATAATCCGTGATAAGACAGAGAAAATAATTGGATTTGTCCTAAGTAATCCATTAGTAGCGCTAATCTTATTCACAATTACTAGCATTTGTATAAATCGAATAATCTAAAACAAAATAGCACATGTCAATAAATAAACAATCAAACAGATAACAAAGAAAAGATTTAAAAACTTACTTTGAAAGCTTGACCTGTAGAGGAGATCTCGGCTCGGATGTTGGGAGTTATTTTGGCCAAAGGCGAACCTTGTATCATCTTCAAAAATTCCCTGTCGTATTTCTTCGTGCCGCCGGGATTTAAAGGGCTCCATTGACCTGAAAAAAGCGAAGCATACATGATTTTTACCATTTATTATTTTACCATGATTATATTACCATTTTAACGGATTTCTACATCAGCAAATATTAGCGTAAATCATAAATCATCAAGGAATGTACAGGATGATAACACAGAATTCATTCATCATTTATCAAATTATCCATTTTCTAACATCAAACAAAGTGACGCCTGCATTTGACAATAACACAACATTATTAATACAGACCGGGTGGTTAAGGCAATGAACTTGGTTCCACCCTAAAAATACTACAAATTGGGCTCTGGAACCAACAATAATTGGCTATGTTTTTTCAGTCTTTTATAACATCCTCCTTTTGTGCTGGGGTACCCATTTATCATATGCTCCACCGTCTCATTTGCAGTTCTGGGGTAAATTTTGACCTTAACTTTGTAAACTGGCAAACGCATAAAGCTTCGGAGCAAATTCTGTTTTTTTTTTTTTTTGGACTATAAGGATAAAATCTAATTCGATATTTTGCCAAACTCCTGGTTTAAATGTAGAGCCTAATGGGCTGTATCTAAATCCATAAAAAAAAAAATCATATTAGCCAGTCCTTAGGCCAAGATAGTTTCAATAAACCACTTTTTTTTTAAGAGCGAACCCCCCAAAAAGATCTCAAGGGGCGATTAAAACCTCCTTAAACTCCACCTAGAATCTTGCATCCAAATCGAGGGACAAAATCTCTATAAAAAAAAGACGATAAATGGATTTTATGCCGTATTTCTTGCGGATTATTCTAGAGCTTCTAGTTTCATAGCTGTGAAAATCACTATTTGCGCAAGAGGACAGTTTTTTGTCTTTGATCAGTTTCAACCTTAAAGCTGTAAGTCCTTGGGCTATTATCCTTCTAGTAATAAATACCAAAAAGTCAATGCAATATCTATAATGATAAATTGTGCCTGGGTTGTTTGCTGAATTTCCAGCCCAATATTCCTGAACCCTATAGTTTCATAAATGAAAAAAAAAAAAAACTATTCATAAAAACGCATAAAAATACGTTGTGTCCTTGTTCAATTTAAAATTTACAGCAGTGTCTTTGAAAAAAAAGTTTAAATAATAAGTTCTTTACAGATCAGATCTAATTTGTTAATTTATATAAATTGCAACAAACTTTTGGGCATTAAAAAACTACTTGAAGTTTAATTAACTAGTTGATAAATTGTCATATGTTTATGCCAAGTGTACTCTTCTGTTTTTCTTTTCTATGTACTCTTGATTTTTTAGGTTAATAAAGCGTTTGAATTGAGTTCAAGATAATGTTAAATCCAAAACCCTCAACAAAGGACAAAAAGCGTAAATCAATATTTTGAAATACATTTTAAATACAGAAATAGACGAAACTGTTTTGAATGTACGATTTCATATGCTATACTCACCTGAAGACAAATTCTCGAATCACTCAATATCTCAGGTATGAAGAGGGAAGAAAATCAGAGAGGCAGGTAGAGAATAGATTTTTTATTTTCTAAGTAGAAGCTGAAGTTTAGCAGAGCAAGAAGTTCAAAAGGTGACGAATATAAGCTTTAAAAGGATACGAGGGTCACCTTTATATATATACGAAGGTGAAGAAGTATGAAGGTGACGACATGAATAATCGACAGTGGGTTGAATTTCTGTAACTTGCCTTATGGCTCTTGCCAGGACGGTGTAAAGAACGATGAGACCAGGCACATCCAGGCTGAACCATTGCTTGCCAAGCTCGCGGTTTCTTCCCCTGGAGTGCGAGCTTTGGCAATGAATTCTTTGACATTCTGTCATCCATCTAGTAGGGGAGTGATACTCTGGGATGTTTCCATCTGTATAGGGTGGGGCCAAAGTCAAAGACAACACGTACTCGGGCGCCATATGACAGACGAAGGAGGTGGCCACTCCGGCAAAAATTGTGCTGGGCAAGCTACGTCGAGAAAGGAGCTTGTGAAGTACATGACAGGAGAGTCTGGTTGGTAACTGTCAGTCCAGTGAAAACCCTCGATTCTTCGAAGATGCATGGTCAGTACGGCATCAAAGGTGTATAGGGTAGATTTTGCGACTGGTTACGCCATTCCTCCATACAGTAACACGGTACTGAGTGAAGTGTTGTAAATATGAATCTTAGTATGGCGGCTTATACTTGGTTTTCACCAAATGCTATTCAGCCAACCAACAACTGCTAACACTGGCTATTCGGGATATAAGCTTTTATGTGATCGAGCCATCCCTCTACAGTGTGGATCCCAGGTAAGTGAAGTCCTCAGCCACATCTATTGAGGTGCTCGTGATGTCGACTTCCTTTACAGAACAATTTTTATTGGACTTGACTTTATTTCCCACACCTTCCATAGTACCTAAGCTAAAATAATTTTATTCTGAAAAGACATTTCTAAAAAAATGGTAATATTAATACTCTTTTGAAAGTTGATATCTAAAGCCCTATGGGTTATTATCAAAGATTTTATAGCCTGATAATAGGTTGTTAGTATTTAATTTTTTTATTCTTTATTAAAATTTTAATAAAGAAAAGAAAGGTATATTTTTGAAGAAAATACTACTTTATATGATACGATTTACTTGGTAACCTACAGGCAATTAAGTCTGTTAAAGGTAATCTAACATATAGTCTATCAAAAAAAATATTGGGTATTATGCCGGAAGTTCTACTTCTTTTTTTTTTAACTTAAATAGCATGAAGTCCAAAGAACCAAAAAAAAAAGGAAAAATATTGGGTTTAATGTCTAATGTCGAAATAAAAAAACTATATACCTGAAAGGACAAGTTTTTATTTATTTAAACATAATTTAGAGAATATGAAGTCTAACTAAAAAAAAAATGTTGGCTATTGTACCTAAATTGAAGAGGTACCTATTTTGTACTTTCTTTTTAGCTGCTCAGTTTTGCGTGTTGGGGAACTTTACGCGGGGGTAGAAGCTGGCTCTCCCTGACTACTTTGGTCTATTCTCTACTACAGATAAGAATGAGTGAGTAGGTTGTCAACTAGAACGTAGGTTGTTTCTCCCACTAGTTATAAAAGGATCCATGGTTGCTAAGTGGGCATAAAGACAATAAGCGATTTAGCTAATTTTGGACTATTTTAAAATAGTTATCGAGATATTTAGTCTAATTCCAAATATAATCTTACATTTATGATATAACCCAACATAATACAATCTAATATTTGAACTATCCTGTAATCTAATATAATATTATTAAACATAGTATAATCTTATATTTAATAACATTCCAAGAAAGAAAACCAAGCATTCATTTTGTAATAAACAAAAAGACAAACCTTCTTTGTAGGGATATATTAGCTTTACAGATAGATTTTCGTACTGTTCAATTTCAGGGAGTGGAGATTCAGGCGGGGAGTGAGCTGGGAAATTAGATTCTTTCCCTTCTTCCACATCTGGTTCACGTTTAGTATTTTGTGGTATTGGAATTGATTCCTCTGGTGCAGTAACAGATGTTTCAAGAACAGGAGGAGGCACCTTAAAAATAAATTAAGCAGTACTCGCAAAAAAACATTAAAAATGTGATGGCTGAACTTGTATGGAGTTTCAGATAAAATTTGGCATCAATGATGAATTCAGGATGATAACGCAGATTGTTTATTCATCATAACATACACACACTTTTACACGCCATGGGTATGGGAACTTCAATTTTTTTTCACTGGAATTATTTGTTATTCTAATGATTGGTTGCAGATATTAGAATGTGACAAAAAAGTGGTGGTTAACGTTCGCAGTTATGGCGGTTTAACAGAGCTATTAGTTTGCACCTTTATCTTCGTACAAACATGAAAAGCCAAATATATAAGTATCTGCCCTACTATGATAGTTAATACTGTCTCGAATGGCTTACCAAAAAGGACTTGCATAGGAATCCTTCCATTGAGTCTCTTACGTACCACCTACAATTTTCACTAAACTACAAAACTACTACTAACAACTCACTACAGTACCAAGCCGCCTGAGGCCGATACTGTTACACCGGCTCCGCCTCCATACCAATCTATTCAAAGCCTCCCTCTTAACACCCTCTGAGGAAGTTCCCATTTCCTTTACATATTTCTTTATGACATCCTCCTACCCCAACCATGGACGACCTGCTTTCCGTTTAGCCCTAGACAGTTGGCCAAAAAGGACAATCTTCGGCAATTTGGCAATTTGTCAACGCGCCCTAGCTATCTCAACCTATCTCTCATTATAGCCCTAAAAAGCGGGATCGGATTGAACCACACTTTTCGTACAGCCTATTGTTTGAAATACGGTCGGTCAGCCAGGTAGCGAGAGCAATCCGCAGGGAAATTTCTCTGGAAAGCATCTAGTTAACCTTCATCCGCTTTTCGGAGCGCCCATGCTTCAGAGCCATTTTTCACCACTGTGGCTTCCCATATTCTAATCTTGGTTTGCAAACTTATCTTCCTATTCTTCCAAACTTTTTATTAACTGTGAAAAAACACCCAAAGACTTGGCTATTCTACTTTTAACATCTTCACTGCTCCCACAGTCTTTACTAGTAATACTACCAAGATAAGTCGAGCTCTCTACCGGATAAATCTTTTCGTTACCCAATGTAAACTTTTCATCTTCACTTATCCCTAAACTTAGTCACTTAGTCTTTTCAACTTTAATTTTGAAACCTATTCTAGCATCCTGAACTCGCAAAGCCTCTTAAAGCTCATTCATTTTGCTCACACTTTCATCTAGGATGCTAAAATTATCAGCATCATCGAATTATAGGAGAGTTTTTCCTCCCCATTTGATTCCTTGTTCTCCCTTTGTCTTTCCCGTACTCCTTAAGACAAAGTCCATCAAAATGATCCATATAAAGGGGGATAGAACACAACCCTGCTTAACTCCTGATTTAAGACAAAATCAGCAGGTAACATCATTTCCTACCTTGATAGCAGCAGCGTTATTCTCGTACATAGCACTCATCACTTTAATGTATTTGTCTGGTATCAAACAGTTCGTGGTAACGAACTGTAGTAAGGAGCAACCCGGCTCAATAGTAACCAAAACGCTAAAAAATGGAATTTTGGTACCAATAGCTACATAAAAAAAGAGTCACATTTTAATACTGATTTTAAATATATAAGTTTCATCAAGTTTAGTCTTACCCATCAAAAGTTACGAGCCTGAGAAAATTTGCGTTATTTTAGAAAATAGGGGAAAACACCCCCTAAAAGCTTTAGGATCTTAACGAAAATCACACCATCAGATTCAGCGTATCAGAGAACCAAACCGTAGAAGTTTCAAGCTCCTATCTACAAAAATGTGGAATTTTATATTTTTTGCCAGAAGGCAGATCACGGATGCGTGTTTATTTGTTTGTTTGTTTTTTTGTTGTTTTTTCCAGGGGTGATCGTATCGACCCAGTTGTCTTAGAATGTTGTGAGAGGGCTCATTCTAACGGAAATGAAAAGTTCTAGTGCCCTTTTTAAGTGACCAAAAAAAATGGAGGGCATCTAGGCCCCCTCCCACGCTAATTATTTTCCAAAGTCAATGGATCAAAATTCTGAGATAGCCATTTTATTCCGCGTAGTTGAAAAACCTTATAACTATGTCCTAGGGGACGACTTACTCCCCCACAGTCCCCGTGGGAGGGGTTACAAGTTCAAAACTTTGACCAGTGCTTACATATAGTAATGGTTATTGGGAAGTGTACAGGCGTTTTCAAGAGGATTTTTTGGTTGGAGGCAGGGGTTGAGAAGAGGGTGATATGCTGGGGGAACTTTCCATCGAGGAATTTGTCATGGGGGAAGAAAATTTCCATGAAGGGAGCGCAAGATTTACTAGCATTACTTAAAAAAAATGAAAAGATAAATATGAAAAAGTTTTTTTTCAGCTGGAAGTAAGCAGCAGCATTAAAAGTTAAAACGAACAGAAATTATTACCCATATTAGGGGTTCACCTCCTCCTAATATCTCGCTCTTGATTGATTACGTTATAAATTTCTGTTCAAACAGATATAAAACCAACCTCAGAAGTGGATTCACTCCTACTCCGACTAACCAAATCGGGTGATATACTCACTTCCTCATTGGTATTAGGATCGACAATTGCATGTAGCATTGTCTCCATGTTTTGTGGAATCGGCTTCTGTGTTGCGGGTAGCACTTGAAGAGGCACTTTACCATTTGTATGAGGAAAAGGTGTAAAATCTGTAAAAACAAAAACAAATATGAGTGATTACGCTTTTAATTAATTCTAGTGTATCATATTTTCTCACGGCTACCTTGTAAACATTCGGTCCGACTGAGCCCACTCCAGAAGAAATTGCTGTCTGTCTTGTTATGGTGTTTTAGTCCCGTCCCCACTTAAATTATCCTATTGACATCCCCCAACCAAATAATTTTCAATATATATCCTTTATAGAAACAAAAGCTTATGGATTTTGTATTTTATAGCACCATTAGACCTGTTGTAGTTCCCTCGACCTCAGACTTATTCTATATGTTTTTTGGGATATAGGAAAATACAGGACAACTAAGAATAAGAGGAGAAATTAGATGATAAGAGGAAATTGACACTCAAATGCGAGAAACAGTTACAAAACACCACAAAGGCATTAAGAGCCTAATAACATAAAAGAAAATGAAAAAAATTATCGTATTCCAAGAGGAAGAGGATTAAAGTCTGAGTTCCCTCTAACTAGGTGTGGCTTCTTGGTACCCCTTACGCAACTTAATATCTGAGAGAAAAGCATGAGCTTACTCTAAGCACTGTATTTGAGAAAAAAAAATCGGAGTAGTACTGTTAGGTGACGAATGGACATCTACTGACTATATAGCGGTATGCCAGTTTGGCAATAATACAGATAATAGTGGCATATAATTGTATCCATATTGGCAAACCCTGTGAAAAGGAAAGCTTAGAATTCGTTCATTTTATTCCAAGGAATGTTTACACAAGGCCAGAATCCAGGGGACAGCCATATCTCTAATGATACAGAATCTCGAATGATGACAATGCTCACCCTAATGAATGGTCAGTTAGCAGAAATAGACTAAATTTCATCAGAAATAGCGAGAATAAATGGGGAACTGGCCCAGTTATCAACTAAGTTGAAGGGAGCGATTGCTGAAGTTAAGGCAGAAAATATAAATACGCAGCAAGAAGTGGTTTCTCTGAGAACTGAACTGGAGAAGATGCGACTTAAAATGACTAATATGGAGGCTGATTCGAAACGAACAAATGTGATTTTGTATTACTTTGATCCGTCAAGACGAGCAGAGACATTACTTGAAGATGTAGTTGCCACTTTTTACCAGTTTAGTCCGAACGCCTCGATATATCTTAGAGACACAAAAGACGTTTTCCGTATTAAGTGTAATCAAAACCCCACCCCGTTTTGGTTAAATTTACGAGCGCTTTTTGCCGCAACCTTGTTCTGAAATCAGGTCAACATCTTAGACACGCAAGAAATTTGAATTACATCTGACTACACAACACGAGAAGTACTTTCAAGAAAGAAAATGAAATTTACCTTTGAGGCAGCAAAATCAGTGGGAAAAGAGGCGAAGTTGTGGGATATGAAATTGTTTGTGGAGAACGAGGTTTACTTACAATTTCGAAACTGATGCAATAGAGGAGCACATAGTACTTGGTGGTGAAAATAGAAGGGGAGTTGCTAGTCCGTACCAAGTATCGGCTGTTGGAGGTTCAAACATAACGTTGAAAGATGGTGGAAGACCGAGAGCGAATTCGCAGTCATCAAACTCAAGCGTCACATCTATGCAGTCATTCGGTGGCGGATTTAGTGATTCTGTACAATCGCAAAATGAAATCAAAGTGCATAAAACAACCTTGTCTGTTGCTGCGCCACAAGTTGAAAGGGGCGCTCCAAAGAGAGGAAATTCTGAAATTATTAGCCAGAATGATAGTGTGCGAAATACAACACAGCCACCTTTTCTTAGAGGTAGAGCCACAATAAATGAAAGGCAGATTGTACCTCGTAAGCTATTTTTCCAAAGCTATCCTTAAGCTATCAAAGTAATCGTCTAAAAAAATAAGGAGACCAGGGCCATGGTGTTGCACAGGAAAGAATAAATATAGTGCATTGGAACATTCAAGGATGGAGTGAAATGAAAATTAATAGTCTATTGGTATCTCAGTGTATGTTTAATACTGTAGCATTATCTGAAACTTGGTTGGAAAATGAAATTCCGTTTGAATGGTTTCGGTATTTCGGTGTCCATCGTAAAATATCTAAGAATGGATGAACTTATGGTGGAACCGCAATTTTTGTATCTGATATTTTTTTTATCTCAGCAAAAAGTCTAACGACTGAAGAGTGTTTCTTGTAATTTGATATGGTCAATGATATGGTCTTTGATTGAGTCAAAGCCAAAAGACACTGTATTATTTTTTGTGCAATTTGTATCCTTCCAGAGTCGAGCTCTTACAACGAGGAGGATACGCGCTGTATATTAGAGGCTGAAAAATGTAAATTTTCTATTCAGTTTCCTTCTGATTCATTTTGTCTTATGTGGGACTTTAATGGTTATGCTGGGGTTACTCCAGAAGTTTTGATGTCACCTCATGCCTGTTCGGAAGAAGCTGCTTGGGAGGTTTGGAATGAATTAGTAATCCATCTCCCTCCGAGGGTAAGTAAGGACCATAGCAGACGAAAGAATAATTGGGGCCGTACAATTTAAGATTTTTGTGGTAAGGGAAAATTTTGTTATTTTGAATGGAAGAGTTGGAAAGGATGGAGGTGTGGGAAATTTCACTTGTTTTTCTGGGGCTTCTTCTAATTTAACTGATTATATTTTGGTGGATATTCCTCTTTGGCATCTATGTGCAGATTTCCAGGTGATGGCAGTGGTAGGTTCAGATCACTTGCCCGTTATGGCTACTTTTGAGTGGGTTAGCTCTAAGAAACTAGCGACTAATAGTGTTAGGAAGAAAAAACGCAGGGAAACTGAGAATTTAGGGATTAGAAAGGCACTGAAAGTAACAAAAGAAAAAGAGAAAAATTTTCAGAGTATGATGACGAGTGAAAAAGTTCAGCAGGATTTAGAGAAATGTTTGGTTTTACTAGGTGATAGAAAAATAGAGGAGCTGTAAGCATTCATAAAGGATGTTGTATATAAGGTAGGTTCAACGTTAAATTGCAGAGTTAAGAATGATATTAAGAATGTATTTTTTGATGATGATTGTGAAAGAAAACGCCAGGAAGTTTTAGAGGCACTGTGAAAAGCGAGGGATAGCATAGGTAGTACGAAAAATACTAGATTTTATATGGATTATAGGTTGATTTGGAATAAGTAGAAGAAAATTTTGAAGATTAAGAAAAAAGAGCATGAAATTAGGACAGGAGAGCAACTGAAAAAAAAATTATAGAGAAGGGGATATTAGGACCTTATGATGTATAGTTAAAAATTCTATAGGAGGAATAGGGGTTTGTGATGGTATTCCAGCAGTAGATTCTTGGCCTACATATTTAGAGGAGAGAGAAAATGGAGTGATTAGGACCAAGGAGGAACTACTTTAAGTGTAAATCTGGTATCTGCATTACGTGATGTACTTGATAGGCTAATACAAGAGTCTGATTATTATTTTGTTGCTCCCATCCAAGTAAGTGAAGTTTGGGAGACAATGAAAGGAATGAGAGGTGGGTCCGCACAAACCGCACTTAGGAAGTGGGAACGGGTGTGGCTGCTGCCTGTTGTAGCAGGGATGTTTTCGGGTAAATTGAACAGTTCAGAATGGCCCTTGTCTTGGGCTACGTCTGTTCTAGTGCCGTTATTTAAAAAGGGGGATAGATTAGACCACAAAAATTATAGAGGTATAAGCCTAAGTAATGTGCTTAGCAAGGTTTTTGCTAAGATATTATGTTGTAGGATAGATAGTTGGATAGACCAAAATAAAATTTTATCAGATTCGCAGGCAGGGTTCATAAAAGGCTATAGTCCTATAGATCAGATTTTTATTATGGCACTTGGTATTAACCAGGTTTCCGGTTAATTCGGAAAAAATAGAAAAAATGAGGTATTTTTAACTTACGAAGGAGTGATCGGATCTTAATGAAATTTGATGTTTGGAAGGATATCGTGTCTCAGAGCTCTTATTTTAAATCTCGACTCGATCTGGTGACATCGGGGGATTTATGGAGGGGACCTAAAATCTTGGAAAACGCTTAGAGTGCAGAGATCGGGATGAAACTTGTCCAACAGTCCTAGGCACAAGTCCTAGATACGTGATTGACATAGCCGGGACGTATCTGCTCTCTTTGGGGGATTGGGGGGGGGGGTAGTTCTGAAAAATTAGAAAAATGAGGTATTTTAAACTTACAAAGGAGTGATCGGATCTTAATGAAATTTGAAGTTTTGAAGGACATCGTGTATCAGAGCTCTTATTTTAAATTCCGACTGGATCCGTTGACGTTGGGAGAATTGAGGGGGGAACCTAAAATATTGGAAAACACTTAGAGTGGAGGGATCGGGATGAAACTTGGTGGGAAAAATCAGCAGAAGTCCTAGATATGTGACTGACATAACTGGGACGGATCCGCTCTCTTTGGGGGAGTGGGGGGGGAGGGTTAATTATGAAAAATTAGAAAAATGAGGTACTTTTAACTTACAAAGGAGTGATTGGATCTTAATGAAATTTGATGTTTGGAAGGATATTATGTCTCAGAGCTCTTATATTAAATTTCAGCCTTATCGGGTTAAGATGATGTTGGGAGGGGGAACCTCAAATCTTGGAAAATGCTTAGAGTGGACGGTTCGGGATGAAATTTGGTGGGATAAATAAGCACAAGTCTTAGATACGGGATTGACATAACTGGAATGGATCTGCTCTCTTTGGGGGAGTTGGGGGTGGGGGAGGTTAATTCTAAAAATTAGAAAAAATGAGGCATTTTTAACTTGCAAAAGTGATCATATCTTAATGAAATTTCATATTTGAAAGGACCTCGAAACTTAGATCTCTTATTTGTATCCTGACTAGTTCCAGTGTCATTAGCGGGGGGGGGGGGCGGGGACCGAAAATCTTGGAAAACGCTTAAAGCGGCGAGATCAGGATGAAACTTGGTGGAAAGAATAAGCACAAGTCTAAGATAGGTGACTGAAATAACAGGACTGGATCCACTCTCTTTGGTGGAGTTGGTAAGGGGGGAGTAATTCAGAAAAATTAGAAAAAATTAGGTATTTGTAAATTACGAACAAGTTATCAGATCTTAATGAAATTTGATATTTAGAAGGATCTTGTGCTTTGAAACTCTCATTTTAAATCCCGACCAGGTTCGGCGACATTGAAGGGGGTTCGAGGGGGAAGCCGGAATTCTTGGAAGACGTGAAATTGAGGGATCTTACGAATGGGTGATCGGATCTCAATGAAACTTAATAGATAGAAGAATCTTATGTCTCAGATGTTCCATTTTCAATTCGAATCGGATCTGGGGACATAGAGGGTTGGAGGGGGGAAACAGAAATCTTGGAAAACGAAAATCTTGGAAAACGGGTAGAGTGGAGATATTGGGATGAAACTTGATGGGAAGAATAAGCACAAGTTATAGATACGAGATTGACAAAATTGGTGCGGATCCGTTCTCTTTGGGGGAGCTTGGGGTTGTTAATTTGGAAAAGTTAGAAAAATTTAGGTATTTCTAACTTAAGAACAGGTGACCGGATCTTAATGGAATTTGATATTTAGAAGGAGCTCATGTCTCAGAGCTCTTATTTCAAATCCCAAACTGATCTGTTGACATTGGGGAGAGCTGGGGGGTGAAACCAGATATCTTGGAAAATGTTTATAAATGTCGTAGATACGTGACTGACGTAACCGGACTGGATCTACTCTCTTTGGGGGAGTTAGATGTTGGGGTTCAGTGCTTTGG
The DNA here is from genome assembly GCF_032884065.1 of Artemia franciscana. NCBI lineage: Eukaryota > Metazoa > Arthropoda > Branchiopoda > Anostraca > Artemiidae > Artemia > Artemia franciscana. Next base: position 83,758 of record NW_027062720.1, on the reverse strand, counting down.
CGAGCTTGGTGCTTCTGCACGTGCTAGGACGATGAAAATTGGTAGGCGTGTCAAGGAGCTGTACAAATTGACTTTATAAAGTCGTTTTCCCCGATTCGAACATCTGGAGGGCAGAAGGGAGAGAAAAGTCTGAAAAATTGAGGTATTTTTAACTTACGAGTGGGTGATCAGATCTTTATGAATTTTGATATTTAGAAGGACCTCGTGTCTCAGAACTCTTATTTTAAATCCCGACCGGCATTAGGCCTCTGATTTTTCTTTTAAAGCAGCTATTGATTCTTAGAATTTTGCTAGAGCTCATACCATATGAGCTCTTGGCTGTTCCAACCTCATCACAAGTGCCATATGAGCTCTTAGCTCTTGTTTTATAAGGGATGATTAGAAAACAGGTTAGGAGAAAAGAGGGAAGGAAGGCTATTTGTTACATTTTTAGATTTAAAAGGGGCTTTTAATGGAGTGGATAGAAGTTTAATGATAGAGTCGTTGTTAGCATTAGGGCTACCAAGCGTACTTGTTAAGATTATAGCATCTGTGTATAATATAGTTAAGATTGTAGTATGGGTAGGCAAGGATTTCTCTAGGGTTATTAGGAGTAGACCTGGTGTTAAGCAGGGATCTACAATTTCCCCAAGGATATTTTCATTGTATATTAATGATTTTGAAGAATATTTGATAGGCAGAGGCGCCCAAAAAATTAAGCTTTCAAGCGCAGGCGTTATAGCATTACTTTTTGCGGATGTCACAGCATTAGTAGCGGAAAGTAAAGAACACTTAAAACAACTAATACATCTAGCATCTTCTTATTTAAGGAATAAGA
>NW_027062720.1:0-82841 GCF_032884065.1 Artemia franciscana | reverse complement strand
TAGCGTAAAGAGCGAGGTATTACGAGGAGTTAAACCCCTCATGTGCGGAATAATTTCTGTTCGTTTTAAATTTTAATGCTGCTCCTCACTTTCAGTAGAAAAAACTTTTCATATTTTTTTTCACTGTTTTTTTTTTAAATAATGCTAAAAAAATCTTGCGCCCCCTTCATTGAAAGTCTCTTCCCCCATGAGAAGTTTTTCCATGGAAAGATCCTCCCACGTAACCTCCTCCACACCACAACTCTCCCTTCCAAACCAAAAAGTCCCCTTGAAAACGTCCGTACACTTCCCAGTAACCATTACTATATGTAAACACAGGTCAAAGTTTGTAACTTGCAACCCCTCCCGCGGGGACTGCTGGGGAGTAATTCGTCCCCAATGACATAGTTATTAAGTTATTCGACTATGGTAAATGAAATGGCTATCTCAGAATTTTGATCTGGCGACTTTGGGGAAAAATGAGCGTGGGAGGGGGCCTAGGTGCCCTCCGATTTCTTTTGTCACTTAAAAAGGGCGCTAAAACTTTTGATTTCCATTAGAATTAGCCCTCTCGTGACATCTTAGGACCACTGGTTCGATACGATCACCCCTGGAAAAAAAAAAAAATAAAAAATAAACACGCATCCGTGATTCGTCTTCTGGCAAAAATTGCGAAATTCCACATTTTTGTAGATAGGAGCTTGAAACTTCTACAATAAGGTGCTCTGATAGGCTGAATCTGATAGTGTGATTTGTGTTAAGATTGTATGACTTTTAGAGGGTATTTTCTTCTATTTTCTAAAATGAGGGACATTTTTCTCAGGCTCGTGACTTTTGATAGGTAAGGCTAATCTTGATGAAAGTTATATATTTAAAATCAGCATTAAAATGCAATCTTTTTTATGTAACTATTGGTATCGAAATTCCAATTTTTAGAGTTTTGGTTACTATTGAGTCGGGTCGCTCCTTACTACAGTTCGTTACCACGAACTGTTTGATACTCCGTTTTGTCGTGCAATATCTCTCTGCTGTATAAATTAACAATACAGCTTTATCGCAATGGCATGTTGGCCCCTTTTGTGAAAGTGAAATCTACTGTAAAAACCGGAAGAATAAACTGTCGACTTTTGTCTTAGCTGTACGGCCACCATCACGCACATCTTCCTCGTGGTAATCTTCATCATTAAAAAAAAAATCATTACTTATTTAACTCAATCACAACTTTTAACTTGACAGGTGTGTTCTCACATCAACAGACTTCTGGAAAACACATTGAAGAGGTGCCCACGTAGTGGCCTGAAACATATGCAGGTCATGGAGCGAACCAACTAGCAAGCAGCGTTACCTTGATGGTTGAAAGAATCATTTTTACCTATCCCGGCGTTTTTTAAAGATTATTATTTGGTCAGATTCATGTGTACCACAGAACAGAAACTCAATGAGCTTCGCTAAGCAGGACATATTTCGTGATTATCATAGACTACTGAAACTGATAATGAAATACTTTGAGCCAGGTCACTCGAACTTACAGGAAGTAGTTACAGTCTTTAGTTGTATTGAAAGAAGTCTGAAGCACTTTGAATTACATTCCCCCTTTAACTAGTGAAGGAGCTAAAAAAGTTAGCACAAGTATCCGTCCATTATTGTCCAAATGAAAAAATGCTGGATTTTCGAAATTTCTCAAAAAGCTACAAGTTCGCTAATAATCTATTTTCCAAAATGAAACAACTGCAATTTGCGCAAAACCCCTCTAAGAGAGCTGGCTATAAACGTTCGCATTCTTAAGAATCAGTCACTGAAATAACCATTGCTGGGGACGATAGACTTAAAGCAAGGAAAGATGCCTCTTCCACAGAGGTTGTTGAGTTTCTTGTGGTCCTAAAGCCATTGGATCGCAAATCTGCTATTTCTATTAAAGAATCGAATGCGTGTCGTCAGTTTGCAAGTTCATGTCTCTTCAGTACAAGAGCGTTTTTGCCGACAGCGGTCAAGCCAACGACTGCCCACCCACTGCAGTACAAACGCCATGCCCAGAAAAAGGAGCTACAACCACCAGCCCCCCAAAAAGCAAAAAAGGGGGAAAAATATTCAGTAAAGCCCTAATCAATTACCTCGCTTGGTCGTTACCATGTAATTAAAATTTCAGACGTTGGTTTATAATTATGTTGAACGGGAGTCAGTTTAAATGATCAAAGTAGAGCAAAAAGTTTGAAACACTGCGTTTGAGCCCTAAGATAAATCTTGTCTATTGCCGGGAAAACCATGATTACAAACTGTTACAACACAGTAGAAAAAGACCCCGAGCACTGTCCTCCACTTTACTTGTAACCATCTTAGTAGCAAAAAGGAAGGGCAAGAGTGGCATATCTAGTTTTAGTTTGACCTTTGCCGTAGTAAATTTCACCCGACAGGACTAATTTTCTACCGGCAAGTCTCTCAGACAAACTGCTTTAAATAGGCGTTTAATTCATTTTTCTATCCACCATACATTCAGCTCCAAAAAATTATTTCTTTCAATTGTTTTTCTTCAAATTTGAAAAAGTGCAGATACGACCTTCTTGATATCAATTACCGAAATACAACTAGAAGAGACAACAACAAGAAATTTTGCTACAAAAAGGAAAAAGAAAAAATAATAAATTATTGCACGGCAGTACAGACTTCTGATGCAACAAAAGCCTAAAATTATGCTGATGTGAATATCAACTATGAGAATCCAAAGGGGGTAAGTTATTTAAGAAAATAAATAACTTAACAATTTTGTGATTTCGATTGTTATTAACGGATTATAGGCTAAAAGTTTTCTCTGGGTTTCAGGACAAGAAAAATGCGATCCTGATGTAAAAAAAAAAAAAAAAAAACAGACAAGTTTTTTCAACTGAAAGTAAGGAGCGACATTAAAACTTAAAACGAACAGAAATTTCTGTTCGTTTTAAGTTTGGTTTAGTTATTTATGTACGGAGAGCCTAGATCAAAACATGCATTAATTAAAAAACGTCCAGAAATTAAATAAAAAAACAAGTTTTTCGATTCTGATGTAAAAATAATAAAAAAAACAAAACAAAACAGACAAGTTTTTTCGACTGAAAGTAAGGAGCGACATTAAAACATAAAACTAACAGAAATTTCTCCGTATATGAAAGGGGCTGTTCCCTCCTAAACGCCCCGCTTTTTACGCTAAAGTTTGACCCTTTCTTACAACTCTACTTTTTAAATCAATAAAAAAAACTTTAGCGTAAAGAGCCGGGCGTTTAGGAGGTAATAGCCCCTTTCATATAAGGAGTAATTTATGTTCATTTTAAGTTTTAATGCTGCTCCTTTCATCCGACTGGAAAAAAAAAGCTTTTTCATATTTATTGAAAGCCATTGTTTGAAAGCTACAGATTCAAATTATTATATTTAATAAAAGGAGACATAGAATATTTTTGAAAAAATATAAACTTCTTATAATCTTGAGAGCCAAATAAGATGTAAATAGGGGAATTGAACTAACCAATTGAACTTTTTAAAAATTCTTTTTTAATTATTTTAAGGCTAGGTTAAACATATATCTACCACATTATGCTTTAGTGCTTTGGCCGAAGTGATTAGCCTACTATTTTAGCCTCTCCCACCCCATATTCTTTACCATCCTCATTGGTTAATAGCTTCCCTTATTAGTTGACATGAAAAGAGATTTGATCTTTTCGAGAAGAATTCACATGCAATCTTCTAAATAATTAGAGACAAATAATTTCTCAATGGTTAGAATACAATATGCTTTTAATATAGGCTACTTATAAAACTTGGATGTTCAAAGAGAAAAGTGCTAGGTCTAACCACCAGCAATAAGCATGGCATAAAGTGGTTTAACATGAACCTCAACAGAAATTGCTTCGATAGATTTACAATTAATTGATTTAGTTTTGTCAAGTCAAACACTCAAATTTAACAAGAGAGTAAGAAATGCTTAAGGTAAGCATTAATTTAGTCAACCTAGTCAGGGATTTAAGGACTTAAGGACAGGGGCTCTTACCTGATGTTGTTGAGGCATTATTTGAGGAATCAGTTGAGGGTACGAGTTCGGGTAGGATAAGTACACCATCTAAATAAAAAAAAAAGAAAATAAAACACATTTTAAAGACATAAAATTCTCACAAATCGTTTACCTATTGCAACTATTAGATGAAACAAGAATTTTTGTTTCAAACAGTTCGTGGTAACGAACTGTAGTAAGGAGTGACCCGGCTCAATAGTAAACGAAACTCTAAAAAACGAAATTTTGATACTAATGGATACATTAGAAGAATGGGATTTTTAGATGATTTTAAATATATGAGTTTAATCAATTTTAGTCTTACCCATCAAAAGAGTAAGACTAAATTTTAGTCTTACCCTTTTGGGGTAAGATTAATTAGGTAGACCATTAGGGGGTGTTTCCCCCTCTTAGGAGGAAACACCCCCTAAAAGTCATAGAATCTTAATGAAAATTGTACCATTGCGTTCAGTGTATCAGAGAACCCTACTGTATAAGTTTCAAGCTCCTATCTACACAAATGTGGAATTTTGTATTTTTTGCCAGAAGACCGATCACGGGTACGTGTTTATTTGATTTCTTTTTCCATTTTTTTCCAGGGGAGGTCGTATCGACCCAGTGGTACTAGAATGTCACGAGAAGGTTCATTCTAACATAAATCAAAAGTTCTAGTGCCCTTTTTAATTGACCGATTTTTTTTTCCAAAGTCAACAGATCAAAATTTTGAGATAGCCATTTTGTTCAACATAGTCAAAAAACCTAATAACATTGTTTTTGGGGACGACTTATTCTCTCACTGTCCAATGGGGAGGGGCTGCTAGTTACAAAATTTGACCAGCGTTTAGGTATAGTAATGGTTATTGGGAAGTGTACAGACGTTTTTAGAGGGATTCTTTTGGTTGGGAGGGGGGTTGAGGGGAGGGGGTTACGTGGGAGGACTTTTCCATGGTGAAATTTGTCATGGGAGAAGATAATTTCCATGAATGGAGCGCAGGATATTCTAGCAATATTTAAAAAGAAATAAATATGGAAAAGTTTTTTTAATTAAAAGTAAGGAGCAGTATTAAAACTTAAAACGAACAGAAACTATTACGCCTATGTTGGGTTCATCTCCTCCTAAATAATTCGCTCTTTACGCTTTACACGAAAGTAAGGAGCGACATTAAAACTTAAAACGAACAGAATTGCTCCGTGTATGAAAGGGACTGTTCCCTTCTCAACGCCCCGCTCTTTACGCTAAAGTTTGACTCTTTCTCTCAATTCTACTTTATTAAACAGTAAAAAAAATTTAGCGTAAGGAGCGGGCCGTTGAGGAGGGGTTCTGTTGTCTTTGATAAAATCACAAGGATACTTTTCAAAATTAAAGAGAAGAGCCCTCCATCTAGTTTATCCTACCGATTGGTTAGGTTTCAACTAACTTAATTTAAATATTTTGATTTAATTTTCACTGTCCTTAGGACTTAGTCACTGAGTGTACTTAGCTACTTAGCCTAGTACTTAACATCCAATTCCCACGTAGCAGGACACTTTTTTGTTTTTACTATTTGGTGTATTCGGAGATAAATACATTTAGGCGTAATACCAATCTTATGGCATATCGAAAGAAATATCGCTGAATAGTTTTCCAACCACAAGGTGTACAAGCACCAACAACAACAGGCTACAGCAACGATACACAACAAAAACAACAACATGCGTCTTAGAAAGACGTTTAAGTACCGAAAAGACATCACATGACATCACATCACATCACATGACATCACAAAGACATCACATGACATCACATGAAAAGACATCACATGAAATCACCGAAAAAACCATACTCACCTTTTGTTCCTCTTTTCGCAACGAAACTAATTTTGCACAAGTGACATTAAAAAAAAAAAAAATCTTCCACATGGTTATCAAGTGAATTAAAATATTTGTTACCATGGATAATTAGTGACTGAAAAATATGGTTGGAAAAAAGGGAAGAAAATGGAAATCCTATCTTAAGGGGTGGACATTAGGTTTTTTCAGGATTAAATCTCTCTTATAGCTTAGAAAATTTCAAGGTGACGAGTCGAAAATTAATGAATGTCTGATAGGAAACAGAAAACCTAGGAGTGTGAAAAATAAATTGAAAAAAATACCAATACAATGCCATTATAATTCCGACATATTTAAGAATAAATCAAGGTAGAAGTAATCCTTGAGATCCAAGACTTCACACCCACTTTTTTCACTTTTTCAATTCAGATTTAAGCAAAAACTTATGATTTCATTCCCCCCCCCCCTGTTTCAATTTTGCAATTCAGACTTGAGACAAGACTTGATTCAAATATTAATTTCAATTAGAATCCTAAGACTATATACATAAGAAATGATTAGCATCAAATAGTACTTTTAAATGAAAAAAATATTCGAAGTCTTTCTCAATCTAACATGAAAGCAAAATAGTTTAGCCAACCACTCATGTCAAACTAAAAATTCAAAAAGGGTTGTCACTTCTTTCAGGTGTTTGGTGTTTGTGGAGGGGACAGACCTTTGAATAGCCTCGGAAAATAGGCGAACTATACAAAAAAAGTAGTCAAACAACTCCGAGGTTTCCAGAAGAGACTCGTATGCCCGAAGGCACCCTCCCTCCTTATATCTCTGATATCAAAGTCTGTCACTAAAATAAAAATATGTTAATTTGCAAACCCGTTCTTGTTATATCAATTGAAGCAGACCCATCATTTTTGAGAGGCAGCACCGTCTTTACTCGATTTTTACCTATCAAAAGCACACGATACCAGGGTAGTCTGTCCGAAAAAATACTCTTTATTTCCAATAGTGACAGGTCTGACTCAAACATGAAAGCTTCACAATCGCTCACAGTTTAGAGGAAAAATAACATAACATATGTTTTTGACAATCACATATCTAAAAGAGAACTTTTCAGGATCACGAAAGAGCCTACTTGCAACGATAGTCACAAAATTAAATTAAACTTTAGTTCTATTATTTACTAGCTTCGCGCCCCCCACAAGCCCGACGCGCGCATAAGTCGTTACGCACCATATTAGTTACGCTCCATTGTAGTTGTGTCCCTGTGTCCCACCTGTGAATATTGATATATATATATATATATATATATATATATATATATATATATATATATATATATATATATATATATATATATATATTTTTAACTACGTAAAACTTGCGAATATACAACTTTCTTGGCTGTCCCATTGTCTGTGTATATAAATAGATTGTCAGGTTTACCGACTCTTGAACATGCAACATATAATTGTCCATGGGAAAAACAATCTGTATTCAGATCTATACCTCATTATTCTAATGATTGCCCTTGAGCTTTGTTGATGGTGATTGCTAATCGAACATTCCCTGTGTCCCCGTCGTCATTTATATATCCCCCTGTGCCCCCCGGCGTCCCTGTTGTTGTTGTTGTCTCCCTGTGTCCCGGTCGTCATTTGTGTCCCGGTGTCCCAGTCTGTAATTTCTCTTTGAGTGTCGCGGTCGTCATTTATATTCCATGTGTCCCAGTGTCCCGGTCGTCATTTTTGTCCCGGCCGTCATTCGTCTTCCGGTGTCCTGGTCTGTAATTTCTCTTTGAGTGTCCTGGTCGTCATTTATATTCCCTGTTTCCCGGTCGTCATTTATATTCCCTGTGTTCCGGTCGTCATTTGTGTCCCGGTGTCCCGGTCTGTATATACATTCGTTTTTGAATTGGTATATGATGAAATGAATTTCTGTATTTTTCCCCTTTTTTTCTTTTTAGTGTTTTTGGTTTTTACTTTTTTTAGTTTTTTCAGTTTCTTTTTTCTTTTTAGTTTTTTGTAGTTTTTACTTTTTTATTTTTTTTTATTTTTAGTTTTTTTAGTTTTGTTTTTCTCCTTTATTTTTCAGTTTTTTTCCTTTTTTTTAGTTTTTTTTCTTTTTTAGTTTTTTTTTAGTTTTTTAGCTTTTTTAGTTTTTTTTTATTAGTTTTTAGTTTTTATTTATTTTTAGTTTTTTTGGTAGTTTTTACCTCTTTTTTAGTTTTTTTAGTTTTTTTTTTACTTATGTCCTGGTCGTCATTTATATTCCCTGTGTTCCGGTCGTCATTTGTGTCCCGGTGCTTTGTTGATGGTGATTGCTAATGGAACATTCCTTGTTTCCCGGTCGCTTTCTCTTTGAGTGTCCCGGTCGTCATTTATATTCCTTATGTCCCGATGTCCCGGTCGTCATTTGTGTCCCGATCTGTAATTTCGTCAGTTGACAAACATGAAGTCAGTCGACACACAAACATGACGTCACTTGACACACAGACACACAGACAACTTATTTTTATATATATAAATTTTTATATATATAGATGTCCCGAAGTCCCGGTCGTCATTTGTGTCCTGATGTCCCGGTCTGTAATTTCGTCAGTCGACAAACATGACGTCAGTCGACACACAAACATGACGTCACTCGACAGACACACAGACAACTTATTTATATATATATATATATATATATATATATATATATAGATAAACAGCCTTTAACTGTCACCAGCCAGGTCTTTTGGGTCTTTATCCCCCTCCCTAACTAAAATATCAACAGGTTTACGACTAATCCATTAATTTCCTTTTTTGTTATTTTCACATTATGTTTATTTCTATTGCGAATATACGTATGTGCCCGGCGCTTTTCCCCATACATATTACATTTGTTTCTTGCGCTGTACATATTACAGTACATATAACATATAAAATATTAACAATACTACCTGAGTCTGTGCTTGGTCAATCGGGAGTCCTGTCTGAAAAGGCATTGCATGGGCAAGGAAGGGCGGACTCCCAGGTGCTTGTCGTTGATACGCATTTTGCTGATAGGGAGAACCCATTGAAGGGCTTACTAAAAAAAACAGATACATATAAAGTACACGAGATAAAACACGCTGCTTTCATAAAACAGGCATCACAGGACATGTTCAAAGACTCATATTTCAATACCCAATACAAAATTGACACTTTATTTATCATAAGCAGCATATCTAGCAATGATTTATCATATCTCGAAAAGAGAGGTCCCAAAAACATCCTGTGGAATGGATGAGACTTGAGTAACTTCATTTATCTGGAGATATTGTTGAAGTAAATATTTAATAAGCATCGAATTATTTCTTAGCTAGTTCCTTGAGGATAGCATCAGTCCATCCTCCCAAGAGAGAAGACCCAAGACCCAAATTAGCATTGATGATGCTAATTCAAAGCTGAGGAATTTTCTCGATGTTTTTTTGGTATAAGTATTGTTAAGAAAATGTCTTTGTTTCAGAGTGGGGGGCAGGCAATGATAAATAAAAGGCCCCGGAAATAAAAAAGTTTGCGGCGGGGTATGGTTGGTCTTGTAACGACAAAAGCCAAAAGAGATTAACTTTTTGTTTCCCTATGCAATTCGTGACGTTACCTTTCTTATCTCCTAGAGTTTTTTATACGAGTGGTTCTAGCCGATTGGTTAGGGCTCTGGACTTGAAAACTTGAGGTCAGGGGTTCTAGTCCTGGTGTCACTGATTCTTTGGTTAGGTATGGGGATCAATGGTGTGCTCCTGTAAGCTCAGCCAGAGCGAACCAATTCTAAATGGTAAACTGGAGAAATCTAGGGGGGAGGGGGCACGGGCAACGTCGGATGATTTGCCCCCAACCAAGCATTGCACTCTCAGTTAATGGCATTGAATCAGAAGAGCGATACCTGCGCAATGCAGACGAAAAAAGTCAGCGTGCGAAAAACTTGTGTATACAAAATAAGAGAATTGTCAACAAAGAAATTACGAAGGACACAAAAAAACGGAGTACAAATTAAATTTCTACCTAGTCTGTACAAAAATAACTTAAACGCATACACTTTCCTTCTTCTTATATTTCTTTTCTTTTCTTATTGAAAATACGTTGAAGATTGGCTAAATATCACTGAAAAAGGACAGTTATTGTGCTGCGAAAGCAACACTTTGGTTTTGTCGTGTTTTTCTTCTTTTTTCTCTTAGCACCCCGATTTCGGGTTATTCCTAGAAAGTGGCAAGGGTCTAACCTTTGCGGCTTTTACAGAAAGTGTGGACCTTAGACGGGATTGCTGAATATGACTTTGTATTTTGGAAAGCCTTGTAGAACTCTTGCCTGGGGCCAAAAATCTATTGTTTCTACCTATTTTTGTTCGTGATTCCAGCTGAGTTTATAATTCAGTTTTTTTGCACTTGGGGTTGCGGCAGAGAAGTGGTATCAGATGTTTCTATTAAACTGTAAAAGTTCTCTCATTGCTAAGGAAATTATACTTTATTCTTTGCTACTTTCTAAGTGATGACGTTAAAAACTTGGCCTACGGCAAAAAAGTCAACTTTTGAACTAAGACAGATAGTTTTTTTTTGACGGCAGTCGATAGCTCTTGATGAGCTGATCAAACAATATGTTATCCATTTTTGATAGAAAAATTTCTTCATGAGATACATCAGTTTGAAAGTTTAAAGGGGTTGAAAACTCCAGTAGTAAGGTACACACTGAAACCAAAAATAGGCCGATACCGAAAAGGTATCAGATACTCCTCCTAAGCTTAGAAGTTATCTCATTGCTAAATAAATTAGAGTTTATCCTTTGCTCTCTTCTAAATGATGACATTATAAACTTCGCCTGCGGCAAAAAAGTCAAATTTTGAACTAAGACCGATATATTTTTTTTGACGGCAGCCGATAGCTCTTGCTGAGCTGATCAAAGTATATGTCATCCATTTTTTGGTAAAAACAATTCCTTCTTGAGATATACCAGTTTGAAAGTTTAAAGGGTTGGACAGCTTTAGTAGTAAAGTACACACTGAAACCAAAAATAGGCCGATACTAATTGTGAGACATATAGGGGAGTTTTAAGCAACAGTCGGCTGTTAGATCATAATCATTTTCGGCAATGAGCGGTTCATAACTTTTGCTAGTTGGTATACCTAATATTTGTTTCCGGTGTATTTGGTGGTAAGACCAATTTGGTTCCAGTGATAAGACATTTAGGGGACTTATAAGTAATAATCGGCTGTAAGGCTACAATTATCTTCAGCGATGAGGGGTTTGCAACTTTTGCTAGTTGTAATAAGCGGTTTGCAACTTTTGCGAGTCGGTGTGCCTTGTATTTATTTTAAGACCTCTATAGATCAACAACTTCAGCGTTTAATCGAAGCCAGAAACCAAACCAAAGTGTTACTCTCACAACACTTTACTTGGCGAAGCCAAACAAAGGCTGCCACAACACCTCACGCTGCCCATACAACGTAGATCTAGTTTTGTTTCAATACGACAGGCTTTTTAAAATTTCAAGAAATATCATCCCCATTGCTGCCGATAGAACGGCATCAGGAAGCAGTATCATGTAATTAAAAAGTGATGTCTTTGGGGTATCCTTCCTAACGAAATAGGGTAAACAATTTTGTGAAATGTCTCGTAACCAAAGTGTGCTTTTTTTTTCACATTGCCAGATTCTACATTGAAAATACACCAAAAATGTGAAAATGGCAGGGGAAAATAAAGCCTAACCCAAAAATTACAAGGGGAAAATACAGTCGCTAATACTAGATTTAGGATTTTCTGACTATTTTTCAGACTCTTCATTAGTTTTTGGTCACTAATAGCTCTTGTACATGCTATCTGGGTTTTGGATAACTGGGACGGAAATTAAAAAGTAGCTATATCTAGTCTTTATTTGTTCTAATAAGCTACATTAGAAATTTATTGGTAACTTTTAATTTTCTTGTTTTGACACTTTTTTTGAAAACCAGTGCACACTACCATTTTCCTCCTTTTTTTTTATTTTCTGGCCTTCTGATTTATTGGTCATGAAAAAAAGATCTGAGAGGTATCTGACACTCCCAGCAATTCGTTAAATTTTCTATGGAAGTTTGCAGTCTTCATCTGCTCTAAAAAATGAGAATGCTAGATCGTTGCCACCTCAGCAATTATGATAAATGACATCCCCCAATACTGATTTATTAATTTTTTTTTAGCATTAGACCCTCCATAGCACAACAGCAGCTTTTACCAACGCTGAAAATAGTTTAATTGTTAGAAATAGTTTTTTACAATTTTCCCTGTTCCGTGGGAGCACATGATACGATAGCTAAGAAGAAGGATCTAGACTGTTTGTATTTAGAAGGTGCCCAAATAATTCTCACCTTCTGCCCTCCCCAAAAAAGTAATCAGTGACGCCTTTGTCTTCACATATAATTACCAAAGTTTTGCCAAAGTTTTGTTTTGTTTCATAATGTATTCCCCCTCCTCCCCCTCTTCTTTTCAAAAGCTAACCCTATAACTCGGATTTTTTAGTAAAAATAACTAAGGCGCGTATCAAAACCAAATGGTGAAGATGTTTGAAGACATGAGGACTATATTTGAAAAAATGCATCTGGTTCCATGTACATCCATTGTTTTTATTAGTCCAAGGGTTATTTCTTCATATCAAATATCTATTTTTCACATTTATTGAGATAATGTGCACAAAGCTCCTGAGATAGATTGTTGTCTGGAAAAAGAGATGGAAATATGAAAAGGAAACAAAGAGTAAAATACTGTTAATATGAACATGAATCTTCTATAGATATAAAAATAAGTTGTTTGTGTACTGACGTCATGTTTGTCGACTGTCGACTGACATCATGTTTGCATTATGCCATCATGAAGTTGTTTGTCGACTGACGTCATGTTTGTCGACTGGCGTCATTATAAGGATTGAGCATTATGACGTATATATACATATGAATAAGTTATAAGTTTGTCCTCATATGTGTGTTTGTTTGTTCGCATATGACATCTGAAAAATAAAGAAGAAAAAGAAAACTAAAAAAAATAAAAAAAAATAAAAAAAGGTAAAAAACTAAAAAAACTAAAAAAGCTAAAAAAGCTAGAAAACTTAAAAAAAAAAAAAAATAAAAAATAAAAAACTATGCCGGAGTAGTCACTCGCTGAGAGGCTGTCAGAACGGAAAAGAAAAAACAAAAAAAAAGGTAAAAAACTAAAAAGAAAAAAAGCAAAAAAAACTAAAAAAGCTAAAAAAAAGAAAAAACCCAATAAGAAAAAAACTAAAAAAAGGAAAAAAATAAAAAAGGTAGAAAACTAAAAAAAAAAAAGCTTAAAAAACTAAAAAAGCTACAAAACTAAAAAAAGAAAAACCAAAAAAGAAAAAACTAAAAAAGAAACTATATCTATATACATAAAAATAAGTTGTATGTATGCATGTTTGTTGTTTGTGGGTTTGCATATGGCGTCACTATATATAAGGCTATGTAAATGACTTCATCATAAGATGACACTAAAGACTGGGACACCGGGACACAAATGACGACCGGGACACGGAATATAAATGACGACCAGGACACTCAAAGAGAAATTACAGACCGGGACACCGGGACACAAATGACAACCGGGACACAGGGAATATAAATGACGACCAGGACACTCAAAGAGAAATTACAGACTGGGACGCCGGGACACAAATGACGACTGGGACACAGGGAATATAAATGACGACCAGGACACAAGGACACAACTACAACGGGGACGCCGGGGAGCACAGGGGGGATATATAAATGACGACAGGGACATAGGGAATGTTCGATTAACAATCATCATCAACAAAGCTCAAGGGCAATCATTAAAATAATGAGGTATAGATCTGAATACGGATTGTTTTTCCCATGAAAATTATATGTTGCATATTCAAGAGTCAGTAAACCTGACAATCTATTTATATGCACAGACAATGGGACAGTGAAGAATGTCGTATATTCGCAAGTTCTACGTAGTTAAAAACATATATATATATATATATATATATATATATATATATATATATATATATATATATATATATATATATATATATATATATATATATATATATATATATATATGTATATATCTATATATATAAAAATAAGTTGTCTGTGTGTGGATCTGTGGATGGATCAGGTGACGTCATGTTTGTCCGCATATGACGTCTGAATTATTTCACACTAATACAAAATAAGAAAAAAACTAAAAAAGGTAAAAACTACAAAAAAAACTAAAAAGAAAAAAAAACTAAAAAAGCTAAAAAACTAAAAAAAACTAAAAAAAGGTAAAAATCTAATAACTAAAAAAAAACTGAAAAAAATAAAAAAGGCAAAAACTACAAAAAAAAATAAAAACTAATAAAAAAACTAAAAAAGCTAAAAAACTAAAAAAACTAAAAAAAACTAAAAAAAAGGTAAAAAACTAAAAAAAACTAAAAACTAAAAAAGAAAAAAACTAAAAAAAAGGAAAAAACTGAAAAATAAAAGAGAAAAAGAAAACTAAAAAAATATGAATAAATCTATATATATAAAAATAAGTTGTCTGTGTGTGGATCTGTGGATCAGGTGACGTCATGTTTGTCCGCATATGACGTCTGAATTATTTCACACTAATACAAAATAAGAAAAAAACTAAAAAAGGTAAAAACTACAAAAAAAACTAAAAAGAAAAAAAAACTAAAAAAGCTAAAAAACTAAAAAAAAACTAAAAAAAGGTAAAAATCTAATAACTAAAAAAAAACTGAAAAAAATAGAAAAAGGCAAAAATTACAAAAAAAATAAAAAATAATAAAAAAACTAAAAAAGCTAAAAAACTAAAAAAATTAAAAAAACTAAAAAAAGGTAAAAAACTAAAAAAAACTAAAAACTAAAAAAGAAAAAAACTAAAAAAAGGAAAAAACTGAAAAATAAAAGAGAAAAAGAAAACTAAAAAAATATGAATAAATATATATAAAAATAAGTTGTTTGTGGGTTATGTCTGTCTGTCTGTCTGTCGAGTGACGTCGTGTTTGTCCGCATATGACGTCTGAATTATTTCACACTAATACAAAAGAAGAAAAAAAACTAAAAAAGGTAAAAACTACAAAAAAAAACTAAAAAGAAAAAAAACTAAAAAAGCTAAAAAACTAAAAAAAACTAAAAAAAAGGTAAAAAACTAAAAACTAAAAAAAACTGAAAAAACTAAAAAAAGGCAAAAACTAAAAAAAAACTAAAAACTAATAAAAAAACTAAAAAAGCTAAAAAAACTAAAAAAAGGTAAAAAACAAAAAAAAACTAAAAACTAAAAAAGAAAAAACTAAAAAAAGGAAAAAACTGAAAAATAAGGGAAAAAGAAAACTAAAAAAATATTAATAAATATAAAAAATATAAATATAAATATAATATAAATTAGCAATCAACAAAGCACCGAGACACAAATGACGACCGGGACACAGGGAGTATAAATGACGACCAGGACATAAGTAAAAAAAAAAACTAAAAAAACTAAAAAAAATGGTAAAAACTACAAAAAAACTAAAAACTAATAAAAAAACTAAAAAATCTAAAAATCTAAATAAACTAAAAAAGAGAAAAAAGAAAAAAGGAAAAAAATAAAGGAGAAAAACAAAACTAAAAAACGAATGTATATACAGACCGGGACACCGGGATACAAATGACGACCGGGACACAGGGAATATAAATGACGACCGGGACACAGGGACACAACTACAATGGGGACGCCGGGGGGCACAGGGGGATATAAATGACGACCAGGACACCGGGACACAAGGAATATAAATGACGCCCGGGACACTCAAAGAGAAATCACAGACTGGAACACCGGGACACAAATGACGACCGGGACACAGGGAATATAAATGACGACCGGGACACAGGGACATAACTACAAAGGGGACGCCGGGGTGCACAGGGGGATATATAAATGACGATGGGGACTCAGGGAATGGTCGATTAGAAATCACCATCAACAAAGCTCAAGGGCAATCATTAGAATCATGAGGTATAGATCTGAATACGGATTGTTTTCCCATGGACCATTATATGTTGCATGTTCAAGAGTCGGTAAACCTGAAAATCTATTTATATGCACAGACAATGGGACAGCAAAGAATGTTGTATATTCGCAAGTTTTACGTAGTTAAAAACATATATATATTTATATATATATATATATATATATATATAAATATCTATATTCACAGGTGGGACATAGGGACACAACTACAATGGCGCGTAACTAATATGGCGCGTAACGACTTATGCGCGCGGGGGGGCTTGGGGGGGGGGGGCGCGAAGCGCCCCCACCAACTAGGTGTTGGGGTGGCGCGAAGCGCCACCCCAACATTTAGTATATATATATGTATATATATATATATATCTATATTCACAAGTGGGACACAGGGACACAACTACAATGGCACGTAACGACTTACACACGCGGGGGAAGCTTGGGGGGGGGGGGCAAAATGCCCCCATCAACTAGGTGTTTGGGTGGCGTGAAGTGCCACCCCCAACAGCTAATAAGTTATAATGGAAATTATCACATTAAAGCCAATGAAAGCGTTGCAAAGAACCATTCATATGGGCTGACAAAGGTTGGCTTAAATGTTCCGTATAGACTTGTGAAAATATACTACTCCCTGTCCTGGACTGGCTCATTCTGGGACTAGGAAGTGCAAGATATTGGTCACAATAAATTACACCCCTGGAGAAAAGAGTGAAAACGAATTTAATTACACATATCTTCTTATATGTTTACAACATTGAAAAAAAAAATGTAGAGAAAAAAAAAATATTGATTTGCTGAGTTTTCTGCAATTGATATTAGAAAATATTAAGTTTATTTTTTTAGTTCTTTCTAAGGACTGTTCAAAGCACACACAATTTTCAAGGTTTTAGTGAAGTCTCAAACATAAAAATATTACTTATATAAGGGGATTCGTCTCCTCTAAAATACCTTGCTCTTTACGCTAAAGCATTTTTAGTTATTTCAATTATTTATTCAACGGCCTTTGTGATTCAGGGGTCATTCTTAAAGATCTGGGATAAAATTCAAGTTTTAGTGTAAAGAACGAGGTATTGACGAGGGGGAAACCCCCCTCATATACGTAATAAAAATACACAAATACAAAACTTCGTTACGTAAGTTAATTCGTAAGGTATGTATGTTTATTACTAGCAAAAACTTTCGTGCAAAAAA
Organism: Artemia franciscana; assembly: GCF_032884065.1. Lineage (NCBI taxonomy): Eukaryota > Metazoa > Arthropoda > Branchiopoda > Anostraca > Artemiidae > Artemia > Artemia franciscana. The sequence continues at coordinate 65,832 of NW_027062720.1, read as the reverse complement.
ATCTAATTATATTTTTAAGTAGCCAAAAATCGGAAGACAACTAGGCCTCCTCCCCCACCCCTTTTTTTATCAAAATCGTCTGATCAAAACCACGAGAAAGTCATTTAGCAAAAAAAAAAATATGCAAATTTTGTTTTAATTATTCATAGCTGATGAGCCAAAATCAAAACATGCATTAGTTCAAAAAAGTTAAGAAATTAAAAAAAAAAGTTTTCTTAACTGCAAGTAAGGAGTGACATTAAAACTGAAAACGAACAGAAATTATTCCGTATATGAAAGGGATTGTCCCCTCCTCATAACCTCGCTTTATACGCTAAAGTTTAAAGAGCGAGCTGTGTAAATGGCTATACTCTGAAGCAAGAAATAACAGGATTATTAAACCGTACTATGCCGTCTCTCGGAATAAATCGAGGTGATATGTGTGACATTTTTAAATTGAAATCAGTGCCGATAGTAGTAAAGCTAAACTCGGTTGAAATCAGAGACTATATTTTAAGAAACAGCTCCGTATTAAGAAGGTTTGGTCTATTGGTGGCTCCAGACTACACTGTTTTACAAAGGGAGGCCCGTCAGCACTTAAAGGAAATGTTGACTTTTGCGCAAAAATGACGGCTGTGATGCAAAGTTACAAGGTGACAAATTGTTTATCCAAGACCGAATATTCAGGTACGATGAAAATCCTATTGTCGAGACTAAGTGTAATTTGAGGCGAGGACAAAATTTTGGTCCACCCCTTAGTGCTAGGCTCCCAAAGGACCCCAATAATATTCCGATGAGGCTAGTTAGTGATACCAGTGATAGTGATACTGAGACATTGGTACCCTTGTTCAGCACTCCTCAGGCAGTATTGACAGCTAAAAGACCTGCTAGTGCTATTGTCAGCCCTAATGACCTGCATCGACCAGGTACTGGTAATGTAGCACCCAAAGGAAGCCCATTCGCCAAGAAAGTAGCTTAACGAAAGACATCATGGTGGTTTTTCATGTGATTTTTATGACAATAAATGCCTAAGTGTGTTAACGGATATAAATAACCATAGTCGTGAGTATTATCATGTTGCCTTTTCCCCGACTAAGACTAGCAACGAGCGATTTCAACCAAAGGCTAGTTATGTTAACGTGCTGACAGAAGGCGTAGATACACAGAAAATTGAGGCTCATATACTGAGTCTAGTGTCATGGAACGCACGAGGATTACGTGATAAGTTGACCTATTTATATGACTATTTATTTTCATTTGATGTGATTTCGCATATTGAAACATTGAATGATTACTCTCCTATTTCACATCTCCCCGGGTATTTTTTAGAGGAGATCGTGCGTAATGTATCAAGAAATGATAGACATTATGGTGGCATTTTGGTTTTGGTTAAAACATCTGCTATTGAAGGTTATGAGAGAATATATAGTAGATCTGAAAACTTGCTTTGGCTGTATATTTGTTTTAAATGAGGGAATTAATTAATTTTGGGTGTAGTGTATATACCTCCACAGAAGAGTTCGTATAATTGAGAAAATACTTGGGGAATTTTAGAAGGAGAATTATCGTTAATACAAGAATGTTATGGAGATCTGGTGTGCGTGTTGATGGGGGATTTCAATGCTTATACCGACATGGAGGCTGAGATCCCAGATGTGTTGATCCCAGATTTAGGTGATTTTGTCCTAATTTGTTGTAGAACACCACGAAGCAACAAGGATGAAAAAAGAAAAATATATCTACGGGGAAGAAAGCTCCTGGCGTTTTGTGGAGAACATGGTCTTATGATTGCGAATGGTAGGTTTGGGAATGATAAGGGTAGGGACGAGTTCACTTGCCTTTCGGGTCCAACTCCAAGTGTTGTAGATTATGTGCTAATTAATACGCAATTTGTACCTGAATCAATTAATATGGGAGTTTTAGATTTAGTTGGATCTGATCATAGAGCTATTAAGCTTGAGGTGAAGGTTGGGCAGTTTCTGGACCGCGGTCCATGAGTAAGAAATTTCTACAATAGGGAGTATAGAAAAATAGGTTTAGAAAAACGAATTAGAAATGATTGAACAAATAAAGATATTAAGGCATTTAAAAGGGAGCTCTAGGAGTTGCATGTAAAAAATAAGTTGAAAGTGTTAGAAGACAATGAAAAAGATGCACATGCACAAAAAAATTAAGAAAGAATCAGCGGTATTTTGATTTGGATTGCAAGTTCATGAAAGGAGAAGTGAAATATTTATTAAATCGTTTGAATGAAAGTGAAAGCGTGGAAGATCAAAATTTGAGATAAAATTTAATAAAAAGGGGAAAAAAGAGTATGAGAATAAGAAGAAACTGGACATTGCTGATGATTTTAGAAATAAAGATTTTAAGAAGTTTTGGGTTTACATAAGGAATGATAGTGAAAAGGGAAAAGTTTATACCCAGGTTGTTCTGGAAGCTGATTCATGGCCTGATTACCTAAAAAATTGGAAGGTGATTGTGTAAATCTTCAGGAGTTAGCGCATACCCCAGATATGGTTATTTATCCTATGAGAAAACATGATTATAATTTAGTGGGTGATGTGAATGACCAAGAGATTAAGTTGGTATTTAAGAATTTTAAAGGTGGTACTGCTGCGGGTGTAGATGGTATACCAATAAAGTTATTTAAGAATTTTCTTTCCATGTTAATGCCGATAATTGTTCTTTCTTGTAATAAGGTGTTAATGTCAGGGCAATGGCCAAAAACTTGGAAGACATCACTGTTTATACCAATTTTTAAGAGAGAAAACCCGAAGACTCATAAGAATTATCGTTTAATTTCGTGTTTCCCTGCTTTAAGTAATGTATCGGAGAAAATATTAGATACAAGGCTTTCCAATTGGTTAAACAAAAATAATTTAATACATGAGGAACAAGGAGGTTTCAGGACAGGATATTGGACGACAGATAGTGTGTTTATTTTAAAGGCATTAATAGATAAATATGGAAAGGGTAAAATTTGTCTATATGTGGGATTTCTGGATCTCCATAAGGCTTTCAACAGTGTCGACAGAGACCATTGATCTCCCAAAGCCCTACTCTGGAATTTTTCAAATTATTGAAAACAGAATATTCCTTTTTTTAGTTGGCTGGTACTATTTTATAATTTAGAATATTTCCGTTTTTTTTTAGCTTTACTGCTTATTTATGGTAAAACTTACGATGTAATCAATGAAATGAAATTATGAATTATTAGTATAGTTTAGGTTTGTGTATATAGGCCTGAATTTATATTTGTTTGTTGTTTTATATTTATATGGCCAGTTTGTTCATTTTTAATTATACTCTCTAATTTTGGAGCCTAATAAATGCTTGAATTTGAATTATGTTTTATTGTTTATATTGTTTTTGATATATTATTGATGTAATTCTTGTAAAATTTACGAAAACTTTTATGTTTGACAAATTATTCCCTTTTTTCTACTAAGCTCACAACACTACTAGTTTCAAATATACCTTCGTCATCGCTGTCCAGATTTTGAGAGTCTGATTCAGACGTTAAATTGGCCATTCTGGATGCAGCACCCACAGGTAGTTGTTGAAGCTCAAATGATGGAGCAACAATAGAAGTTTCTCTGATCGTTTCAGTTTCAATTGATGAAGAATCTCCAGCTTTAAAAATAAAAATAAACAAAGAGACAGAAATGATAAAAAGGATTAAATATTCTCAATAATTTACCAATAAATAATGAACCCTCACAAGATAAAAGAAAACAGACTACAAGCTTGACAAATGACATTAAACATTAGACCTGAAAAAAATTTTAAGCGTTATAATTTGAACGAACCGTGATAATAGTGTGATCACGGTTGGAACAGTAGCTGCAACCTAGTAAAGAGCAAACCACAGCCCATAGTAACCAAAAGTTGAAAAACACACTTTAAAAAAACTGCCAAGTGAAAAACTACCATCTCAAACTGAAACAGGAATAGTATATATTCTTTTGGTTAATCTTAAAAAAAAAAGTTTATTCCAAAAAGAAATTTATTGCGATTATGAAGAAGAGCCTAAAAACCCTTGAAAATGACGTCAGATCAAAATCAAGAGTTCGTCATTGTAATCAACATGGTTAAAATATTTTAGAAGAACAATTACAGCCCTTCACCTTGAACACAAAGAAAAATCACTTTTTTGCATCGGTAGCACGGATGCGTCTCCTTTTTTTCTTTTGTTTCACCAGGGCTAGCGAATGACCAGAACATCATAGGGAGATGTTTAATTGCTCATTTGAATGGAAATTTATTTTTCTAGTGCCTTTTTAAAGTGACAAAAAAGATTAAGGGGTATTAGGCCCCTCCCCCAGAGCCGTCCTATAAATTTCGAGAAAGCCATTTTGTTTAACATATTTCAAAGGTTCAATAAATATTGTTTTGATGATGATACGACCTTCATAATCCGTGGGGATTACGTGAACTGTACGTGTGCGTGGTACCGGGCGTATTGATATCACACGTATGGTTATTGGGCGGATTGGTATCATATATATTGGTATCGGTATCCTTTGTATCGGTATCCTTTGTGTATCGGTATCCTTTGTTTGTTTTTTTCAGTCATTTTCTAGGCTCATTTTTTCAAAGCATGTCCCGGGAAGGAAATCTATTTCAATATTAAAACAAAGAAAAAAGGTTTGTATATCATGTTGTTTTTTAAATTACAAAAGAAAAGACACTCTTTTCTGGTCTGTCTTCCATTCCAAAGCTATTTTTTCCTTTAAGTCAAAATATTTTAAAAGATAAAAGAGTACGTGTGCGTGGTACCGGGCGTATTGATATCGCACGTATGGTTATACAATGAAAAATGAAAAGTAAGATAAAGATTGAAAAAAGAAAACGGGATATTTTAGTTAAACAGAAAGTGGAAAATTTGACTTGTGTATTCTTGTGTCTTAACAAAATCATACTTGAGTTTAGAACCGTGATTCCCTGAGGTAGACAAAGGTCCTACAGGTGGGGCAAGGTAATATTTTGGTGGGTCATGTGTAGGGCATGCATACTTTGGGTGTCTTTACTCTAGAGCCTAATTTTAAAAGAAAAACAATTATGCAAATGACACGACATTCAAACACAATTACATCACGGTTGCAGCAGTAGCTGCAACCATGAGTAACACATTGTGACCAAAAGTTTAAAAGACGCATTTAGAAAAAATGGTATGAGAAATATTGTATTCTAGATAGTATTTTCTGTGCTACATCTAACTGTCACCTAATTTGAACAAATTCTCCCATATTCTCTAGGGAGTGTTTTCTGCAAACATGAACTGTTTAGGTGTAATACTGGAAATATACTGCTCTTTCATTTAATGGAAAATTATTCTCATGAGATTGATTTGCTGCTTCCTGGTATGAAAAACAGTCCCAGATTAAATTAAAAAAATAAGTAAACGGGAACATTAAAGGTTAAAACAAAAAGAAATAATTCTTTCGTATATGACGGGGCCGTGGACATAAACGAAAGTTTTTTCTTGTGGAGTTATTTTCATTCTTATTTTGTCTAAGCAAAGCCCGGGTTTATAAGTGTGTATAATATTGACCTTTTTAAATCATGGATACGTTTATTCGTATGATCAAGAAACCTCAGCTAAATTCTCATGTAACAGTATATGAGAGGTAAGTCCTTCTGATTCTTTTTTTATAGTTATTTTTAAATAAAGTCAATATAGATAGATATGTATATATTTTTAACTACGTAAAACTTGCGAATATACAACATTCTTTGCTGTCACATTGTTTGTCCATATAAATAGATTGTCAGGTTTACCAACTCTTGAGCATGCAACATAATAATTGTTCATGGGAAAACAATTCGTATTCAGATCTATACCGCATTTTTCTAACGATTGGCCTTGAGCTTTGTTGATGGTGATTGCTAATCAAACATTCCCTGTGACCCCGTCGTCATTTATATATCCCCCTGTGCCCCCGGTGTCCCTGTTGTAGTTGTGTCCCTGTGTCCTGGTCGTCATTTATATTCTCTGTGTCCAGGTCGTCATTTGTGTCCCGGTATCCCAGTCTGTAATTTGTCTTTGAGTCTCCCGGTCGTCATTTATATTCCGTCTGTCCCGGTCGTCATTTGTGTCCCAGTCTGTAATTTCTCTTTGAGTGTTTTTTATTTTTAGTTTTGTTTAGTTTTTTTTCTTTTTTCTTTTTTCAGTTTTCTTTTTCTTCTTTATTTTTCAGCGTCACTATGAAATACATATCGCCGAACCTTTGTTTTTTTAACTAAAATCTGGTAGGCATTGATGACCTTATCCAAGTCAAAATCCCAAACCCAATCATAATCGCTATCATTTTCAGTTTTGATATGTTTTGACTCTCGCTGTCCAGGTGGATTTTCATCTAACTGCGCGGTTTTGCGTTCTTTAGCCGCAAGCCTATTTTCATGCTGTTCTTGTGATTCCTCGGCACGCTTTCTTTTCTTACTTTCTCTATCAGCCTCAAGCCTGTTTTCATGCTGTTCTTCTGATTCCTCGGCACGCTTTCTTTTCTTATTTTCTCTGTCAGCCTCAAGTTTTTTGGCATAGACTCTTTGAGCAGCTTCCTTGGCTGTTGCCATTTTAGGTTCTTCAGTCATTGTACAATTAGAAATTTCTCTTTCAACGATCTTCTTATAATTAAAAATTCGTCTTTGAACGATTTTCTTAAATACCTTTGTCCTGTTCGTCATTTATATTCCCTGTGTCCCGGTCGTCATTTGTGTCCCGGTATCCCAGTCTGTAATTTCTCTGTGAGTGTCCTGGTCGTCATTTATATTCCGTCTGTCCCGCTCTTCATTTGTGTCCTGGTCTGTAATTTCTCCTTGAGTGTTTTTTCTTTTTAGTTTTGTTTAGTTTTTTACCTTTTTTCTTTTTTCAGTTTTCTTTTTCTTCTTTATTTTTCAGCGTCACTATGAGATACATATCACCGAACCTTTGTTTTTTTTAACTAAAATCTGGTATGCATTGATGACCTTATCCAAGTCAAAATCCCAAACCCAATCATCATCTCTATCATTTTCAGTTTTGATATGTTTTGACTCTCGCTGTCCAGGTGGATTTTCATGTAACTGCGCGGTTTTGCATTCTTTAGCCGCAAGCCTGTTTTATTGCTGTTCTTGTGACTCCTCGGAACGCTTTCTTTTCTTACTTTCTCTATCAGCCGCAAGCCTGTTTTCTTGCTGTTCTTATGATTCCTCGGCACGCTTTCTTTTCTTATTTTCTCTATCAGCCGCAAGTTTTTTGGCATAGACTCTTTGAGCAGCTTCCTCGGCTGTTGCCACTGTAGGTTATTCAGTCATTTTACAATTAAACATTTTTCCGTCCACGATCTTCTTACAATTAAAAATTTGTCTTTGAACGATTTTCTTAAATACCGTCATCGTCATAACATACATGACGACAACTAACTTCATGACGACATGATGACATGACGTCACTCGACAGACCCACAGACAACTTATTTATATATATATATACTAGCTGTTGGGGTGGCGCTTCGCGCCACCCCAACACCTAGTTGGTGGGGGCGCTTCGCGCCCCCCCCCAAGCCCCCCCGCGTGCGTAAGTCGTTACGCGCCATATTAGTTACGCGCCATTGTAGTTGTGTCCCTATGTCCCACCTGTGAATAAACTTGCGAATATACAACATTCTTTGCTGTCCCATTGTCTGTGCATATAAATAGATTGTCAGGTTTACCGACTCTTGAACATGCAACATATAATGGTCCATGGGAAAACAATCCGTATTTAGATCTATACCTCATGATTCTAATGATTGCCCTTGAGCTTTGTTGATGGTGATTGCTAATCGACCATTCCCTGAGTCGCCATCGTCATTTATATATCCCCCTGTGCACCCCGGCGTCCCCTTTGTAGTTATGTCCCTGTGTCCCGGTCGTCGTCATTTATACTCCCTGTGTCCCGGTGCTTTGTTGATTGCTAATCGAACATTCCTTTTGTCCCGGTCGCTTTCTCTTTGAGTGTCGTCATTTATTTAGATTGTCAGGTTTACCGACTCTTGAACATGCAACATATAATTGTCCATGGGAAAAACAATCCATATTCAGATCTATACCTCATGATTCTAATGATTGCCCTTGAGCTTTGTTGATGGTGATTGCTAATTGAACATTCCCTGTGTCCCGGTCGTCATTTATATTCCCAGTATCCCGGTCGTCATTTGTGTCCCAGTGTTCCCCTTTTAGTTTTTTTTTTATTGGTTTTGACCTTTTTTTATGTTTTTTAGTTTTTTTCTTTTTTCTTTTTAGTTTTTTAGTTTTCTTTTTCTCCTTTATTTTTCAGTTTTTTCCTTTTTTTAGTTTTTTTTTCTTTTTTAGTTCTTTTAGTTTTTACCTTTTTTAGTTTTTTTAGTTTTTTAGATGAAATTTTTTTTTAGTTTTTTTCCTTTTTTTCTTTTTAGTTTTTATTGGTTTTTACCTTTTTTTAGCTTTTTTAGTTTTTTTCGTTTTTTCTTTTTACTTTTTTTTAGTTTTTATCTTTTTTATTTATTTTTATTTTTATTCTTAATTTTATTAGTTTTCTTTTTCTCTTCTATTTTTCAGTTTTTTCCTTTTTTTTTAAGTTTTTTTTTTAGTTTTTAGGTTTTTTTAGTTTTTTTTTTTCCTTTTTTTCTTTTTAGTTTTTTATTGGTTTTTACTTTTTTTTTAGCTTTTTTAGTTTTTTTTCGTTTTTTCTTTTTACTTTTTTTTTTAGTTTTTATCTTTTTTATTTTTTTTTATTTTATTCTTAATTTTATTAGTTTTCTTTTTCTCTTCTATTTTTCAGTTTTTTCCTTTTTTTAAGTTTTTTTTTTAGTTTTTAGTTTTTTTAGTTTTTTAGTTTTTTTAGTTTTTTTAGTTTTTTAGCTTTTTTATTTTTTTATTAGTTTTTAGTTTTTTTTGTAGTTTTTGCCTTTTTTTAGTTTTTTCAGTTTTTTTTTAGTTTTTAGTTTTTTACCTTTTTTAGCCTAACCAGGATTTGAACCTGGGCACCTGATCCACAGATCCACAGATCCACAGACAACTTATTTTTATATATATAGAAGATATATATATATATATATATATATATATATATATATATATATATATATATATATATATATATATATATATATATATATATATATATAAATAAGTTGTTTGTCTGTGGGTCTGTCGACTGACGTCATGTTTGAGTGTCGACTGACGGCATGTGTGTTGACTGACGTCATTATAAGGATTGAGCTGTATGTCGTCATGAAGTTGTTTGTCGTCTGACGTCATGTTTGTCGACTGACGAAATTACAGACCGGGACACCGGAACACAAGGAATATAGATGACGACCGGAACACATCATATACCAATTCAAAAACAAATATATTCAAGCCGAAGTAGCTAAGTTGGTAAAGTGTTATGTTCCAGGAACGAGAGGTTCCAGGTTCGAACCTTGGCTTTGGTATTAATACAAAAGAAGAAAAAAAACTAAAAAAGGTAAAAACTACAAAAAAACTGAAAAGAAAATACTAAAAAACTAAAAAAGCTAAAAAACTAAAAAAAGGTAAAAAACGAAACATTAAAAAAGAAAAAAAAACTAAAAAAAACTAAAAAAAAGGTTAAAACTACAAAAAAAAGAAAAAGAAAAAAAAACAAAAACTAATAAAAAGAAGCTAAAAAACAAAAAACTGAAAAAAAAAAAAATAACTGAAAAATAAAGGAGAAAAAGAAAACTAAAAACCAGGACACAGGGAATATAAATGACGACCAAAACACTCAAAGAGAAATTACAGACTGGGACACTCAAAGATAAATTAAAGACTGGGACACTAGGACACAAATGACGACTGGGATACTGGGAATATAAATGACGACCGGGACACTGGGACACAAATGACGACCGGGACACAAGGAATATAAATGACGACTGGGACGCTCAAAGAGAAATTAAAGACTGGGACACTAGGACACAAATGACGACTGGGATACTGGGAATATAAATGACGACCGGGACACAGGGACACAACTACAAGGGGGATACTGGGGGCACAGGGGGATATATAAATGACGACGGGGACACAGGGAATGTTCGATTAGCAATCACCATCAACAAAGCTCAAGGGCCATCATTAGAATAATCAGGTATAGATCTGAATACGGATTGTTTTTCCCATGGACAATTTTATGTTGCATGTTCAAGAGTCGGTAAACCTAACAATCTGTTTATATGCACAGACAATGGGACATCGAAGAATGTTGTATATTCGTAAGTTTTACGTAGTTAAAAACATATATATATATATATATATATATATATATATATATATATATATATATATATATATATATATATATAGACATATATATATATATATATATATATATATATATATATATATATATATATATATATATATATATATATATATATATATATATATATATATATATATATATATATATATATATATATATCTTTCTATATTTACAGGTGGGACACAGGGACACAACTACAATGGCACGTAACGACTTACGCACGCGGGGGGGCTTGGAAGGGGGGCGAAGCACCCCCACCAGCTATGTGTTGGGGTGGTGCGAAGCGCCACCCCAACACATAAAACGGAAATATTCATAGATTCTTTTAATATTAAATTATTATAAATTGGGCTTAAGGAAATATCTCCCGTGTCTCTATTTATAGCCAAATTTCTATTTATATGTTTTTTTATCTCAAGAGCCTCTTTAAAAGATTGCGGTAGACCATTTACAGTAGATATTAAAGTTGCCTATTCAAAAAGAACTAAATGGGCAGGATTTTCGTATATATGCTGGGCCAGAGCTGAATCAAAGTTGTCATTTTTATTTTCCAATCTCAGGGACTTGTCTATTGAAATTTTGTGTTCTTGCAATCGTTCCCCTAGTTGTTGATTGGTCCTTCCAATGTAAAATCTTCCACATGAACAAGGGACTCTTTAGACACCACTACCTAGTATAGGGTCCGTTTTATCCTTTCCCGAGTTGAAAAAATGTTCAACTTTTTGTTCAGTTTTAAAAGAAACAGAAAGATTATGTCTTTTTAAAATTTTTCCAAGTTTGTCGCTGAGTTTTGATACGTATGGTAATGTAGTGAAAGTTTTTTTCTCAATTGCCAGTGTACCTGAATCAAGGGGGACGGGCTTCCTGTTTTCCTGTTTAATCTTTTTTAATCGTCTATCTATTATATTTTCAATGAGGTTGATTGGGTAGCCATTGCAAAATAGAATGTCCTTAACATAGTCTAACTCGGATTTTACATGATTACGTGAACATATTTTTAGAACCCTGTCGACTAAAGAAATTACTACACCTCTTTTTACACAAGGAGGGTGATTTGACGAGAAATGTAGATACCGATCATTATGGGTTGGCTTTCTATATATAGAAAAATCCAGGCTGGGAATATTTTTTATAATTAAAACATCCAAGAAAGGGAGCTTTCCTGAATCTTCCAGTTCTATTGTGAATTGAAGATTCGAATCAAAAGAATTCAAATGTGCCAAAAAAACTTTTAGAGAGTTCTGACCATGTTCCCAAACAGCAAGAATATCATCAACGAAACGAAACCAGAGAGAGTGTTTTAAGGGGAAACTATGCAAAGCAGACTGTTCTATGAAATCCATGAAAAAGACATAATCTCTCTGTTTCTTTTAAAACTGAACAAAAAGTTGAACATTTTTTCAACTCGGGAAAGGATAAAACGGACCCTATACTAGGTAGTGGTGTCTACAGAGTCCCTTGTTCATGTGGAATATTTTACATTGGAAGGACCAATCAACAACTAGGGGAACGATTGCAAGAACACAAAATTTCAATAGACAAGTCCCTGAGATTGGAAAATAAAAATGACAACTTTGATTCAGCTCTGGCCCAGCATATATACGAAAATCCTGCCTATTTAGTTCTTTTTGAAGAGGCAACTTTAATATCTACTGTAAATGGTCTACCGCAATCTTTTAAAGAGGCTATTGAGATAAAAAAACATATAAATAAAAATTTGGCTATAAATAGAGACACGGGAGATATTTCCTTAAGCCCAATTTATAATAATTTAATATTAAAAGAATCTATGAATATTTCCGCTCAATCTAATTTAAGACAACATGTCCGCATATCTAATGAAAACCGAAATTGTAGACAGGCGAAATCTGTTGCAAGGCAAAGGATACTTATTCAATCTAATTGGTAACTTCTCTTTCATTGATTTAAACTTGGTTTTTTGTTGGTTGAGTCAGTATCTGTCTTCCTCTCGTGCAGGTCACTTATAAAGGTTAGATTTTGCTGTTTTTGTTTTGTTTTTTTTTGTTTTTGTTTTTTTTTTCTTTGTTTTCTTTGAGCACTGAGGACGACTTGGCGGAGGTCCTTGTCGAAATATTTGCTTGTTTTTCAATATTTAGCTACTGGCTGATAAAATCCTCGTTTTTTCACCTATTTGTTTTTTCTCTTTTCATTTTTTGTTCCCTTTCTTTGTTCTCATATGTCATGCATAGCCAGTATGGTCTCAGAACGTATTTACGTCAAGCTTACGGGGAGCATTTGACCAATATTATTTTAGATTTTTTAAATTGTGTTAAAAAACACGTAAATCTTATTTGTCAATTCAATTTCTTAGAAACTTGCAAAAGAAATCGAATTCTTCCCCCTTCTCTGCGTTACAATTTACACTTAGGTACACAATCTGAGGGCCCATTTAGTCAGAGAATGGGTTTCAAAGCTCTAACACATATTTTAAAAGACCATAGACTCAAAAGATATGTCCTTAGTAATAAAATATCAAATTTCAAATCTTTCTTACATCAGACTTTATCCGTTCCGGATTTTCTCCAAATTTTAGAGATCTCGCAAAGGTCTTTCCGACACGTTTTTAATTTAGCGAAAACCCGCTTATCAGAAAAATTTTCGAAACTTGAATTTCAAAATTTTCAACAAAGACGGATTTTCCTTCCTAGATTTTGTCCTGGCTCTCCTTTGGAAAATCTATCCTCCAAGGTTTTCACACCCAAGGAGCTAAGTATTCTATCAAAAGGACCTAAATTTGCAATGGCTCAGACACGCGTAAATATATCAGAAATTATTACGAGTGTGGAGTCCGGTATTTTTAGCTCTCATGGTGAAGTTGAAAATCCAGACTTACTAAGAGGAGAAATAGTAAAGAGTATTCTTGATTATAAGCCGCCATTAACGCTTACATCTCAATCAAAGGAAGAAATTAAAATCCTCGAAAAATTGAAAAAAGATAAAAATACAGTAATTACAAGAGCGGACAAAGGAAACACAGTTGTGATTATGGATTCTGCAGATTATCAAAATAAAATAAATAGCCTTTTATTGGATAAAAATACTTATAAAGAAATAAAAACTGATCCCACAGATAAATACACCAAGCAGTTGAGGAAAGAATTAGAAATTTTAAAAGATAATAGACTAATCACCCCTCAAATGTACAGAAAATTTTACCCAAAAGGTTGTTCAGCCCCGAAATTTTACGGTCTACCCAAAATTCATAAGAAGGATACTCCGTTACGTCCTATTGTAGCATGTTATAGCTCTCCAGCTACAGGCGTAGGAAAATTCTTAGCTACAATTTTCAAGTATCTTCTAACAACACAGAAATCTTATATAAAAAATTCCATAGATCTTGTTGAGAAGCTGAAAAATCATAGTATAACAGAAAAAACTATCTTATCTAGTTTTGATGCAATTTCCATGTACACTTCATGCGATGTCCATAAATGTGAACAGGCCTTACAAAGAAAATTAGAGGAAAATTCTACTTGGGCAGATTATAAAACCTTGGAAATTGACACAATAATGACGCTTGTACGTCTTTGCAACAAGTTCTCTTTATATTTTAGGTTTCGAGAAAAAATTTTCCTTCAGGTCAAGGGCCTGCCCATGGGCACTGTTTTGTCTCCTTTTTTGGCAAATTTTTACATGGATTTCATAGAACAGTCTGCTTTGCATAGTTTCCCCTTAAAACACTCTCTCTGGTTTCGTTTCGTTGATGATATTCTTGCTGTTTGGGAACATGGTCAGAACTCTCTAAATGTTTTTTTGGCACATTTGAATTCTTTTGATTCGAATCTTCAATTCACAATAGAACTGGAAGATTCAGGAAAGCTCCCTTTCTTGGATGTTTTAATTATAAAAAATATTCCCAGCCTGGATTTTTCTATATATAGAAAGCCAACCCATAATGATCGGTATCTACATTTCTCGTCAAATCACCCTCCTTGTGTAAAAAGAGGGGTAGTAATTTCTTTAGTCGACAGGGTTCTAAAAATATGTTCACGTAATCATGTAAAATCCGAGTTAGACTATGTTAAGGACATTCTATTCTGCAATGGCTACCCAATCAACCTCATTGAAAATATAATAGATAGACGATTAAAAAAGATTAAACAGGAAAACAGGAAGCCCGCCCCCCTTGATTCAGGTACACTGGCAATTGAGAAAAAAACTTTCACTACATTACCATACGCATCAAAACTCAGCGACAAACTTGGAAAAATTTTAAAAAGACATAATCTCTCTGTTTCTTTTAAAACTGAACAAAAAGTTGAACATTTTTTCAACTCGGGAAAGGATAAAACGGACCCTATACTAGGTAGTGGTGTCTACAGAGTCCCTTGTTCATGTGGAAGATTTTACATTGGAAGGACCAATCAACAACTAGGGGAACGATTGCAAGAACACAAAATTTCAATAGACAAGTCCCTGAGATTGGAAAATAAAAATGACAACTTTGATTCAGCTCTGGCCCAGCATATATACGAAAATCCTGCCCATTTAGTTCTTTTTGAAGAGGCAACTTTAATATCTACTGTAAATGGTCTACCGCAATCTTTTAAAGAGGCTATAGAGATGAAAAAAAACATATAAATAGAAATTTGGCTATAAATAGAGACACGGGAGATATTTCCTTAAGCCCAATTTATAATAATTTAATATTAAAAGAATCTATGAATATTTCCACTCAATCTAATTTAAGACAACATGTCCGCATATCTAATGAAAACCGAAATTGTAGACAGGCGAAATCTGTTGCAAGGCAAAGGATACTTATTCAATCTAATTGGTAACTTCTCTTTCATTGATTTAAACTTGGTTTTTTGTTGGTTGAGTCAGTATCTGTCTTCCTCTCGTGCAGGTCACTTATAAAGGTTAGATTTTTGCTGTTTTTTTTTTTTTTTTTTTTTTTTTTTCTTTGTTTTCTTTGAGCACTGAGGACGACTTGGCGGAGGTCCTTGTCGAAATATTTGCTTGTTTTTCAATATTTAGCTACTGGCTGATAAAATCCTCGTTTTTTCACCTATTTGTTTTTTTTCTTTTCATTTTTTGTTCCCTTTCTTTGTTCTCATATGTCATGCATAGCCAGTATGGTCTCAGAACGTATTTACGTCTGTACAGACATTCGTTTTTGAATTTGTCTTTTTTTAGTTTCTAGTTTTTTATCTTTTTATAGTTTTTTTAGTTATACCTCATGATTCTAATGATTGCCCTTGAGCTTTGTTGATGGTGATTGCTAATCAAACATTCCCTGTATCCCCGTCGTCATTTATATATCCCCCTGTGCCCCCCGGCGTCCCCGTTGTCTTTGTGTCCCTGTGTCCCGGTCGTCATTTATATTCCCTGTGTCCCGGTCGTCATTTGTGTCCCGGTGTCCCGGTCTGTATATACATTCGTTTTTGAATTGGTATATGATGAAATAAATTTTTTGTTTTTTTCCTTTTTTCTTAGTTTTTTTTTGGTTTTTACCTTTTTTTTAGTTTTTTTTCTTTTTTCCTTTTAGTTTTTTTTGTAGTTTTACCTTTTTATTTTTTTTATTTTTTTTTTAGTTTTGTTTTTCTCCTTTATTTCAGTTTTTTCCTTTTTTTGTAGTGTTTACCATTTTTTTAGTTTTTAGTTTTTTCTTTTTTTGTTTTCTTTTGTAGTTTTTACCTAGCCAAGGTTCGAACCTGGAACCTCTCGGACCTAGAACCTGGAACATAACGCGGTTTTTGGCATAGACTCTTTGAGCAGCTTCCTCGGCTGTTGCCATTGTAGGTTCTTCAGTCATTTTACAATTAAACATTTTTCCGTCCACGATCTTCTTAGAATTAAAAATTTATCTTTGAAGGATTTTCTTAAATACCTTTAATGACGTCATCGTCATAACAAACATGAAGACAACTAATTTCATGACGACATGACGTCACTCGACAGACTTAACCCACAGACAACTTATTTGTATATATATACATATATATATATATATATATATATATATATATATATATATATGTATATATATATATATATATATATATATATATATATATATATATGTGCTGTTTGGCGAGTGTCAAGGCCCAGCACTCGGCAAGCGGCTCGGCACATACATGTGAACTTCTTTTCCTGATTCTAGCCCATTAATGATATTCGCCTTAATTATGGTGTTACATAATTCAGTAACAATAAGGCGGGTCCCATTACACATCCCTTCTGAAATATTTAAGTGACGCAAAAGCATAACTATCATATATTTCCTAACTTTTAAGTCATGTGGTGGTAATTTCTTTTGTTTCAATTGAATTGAGGAATTCTGGAGTAAATTCAATTCCTTAATTTTTTTTTATCTTTTAACAGAATCGTAACTTTTATACGATTTATGTTCTCTTGGGAGGCGGTCGACGATTTTTGCATTTATTTTACTAACTTCTTTGTTGATATTTTGAAGCTAAAATAACCCGATCCTTCATTAGATTGAAACTTTGTTTAGACAGACGTTCTCCTAAGACTTTTTCAATTAAATTACCAATGGAAATTATGTCTTCCGGTAATTCAATTTCATTAAGTAGATTTTTAGTGAGATTTCCATTTCGAAGTTCGAGGATCACATGCTCGATGTCGAATGCTTTCTACTGTGTGTGTCTTTGCTCTTCATTTTCATTTTTGACGCGCTATATTTCTCGTCTTTGCATATCTTCTATCCCCCCATATCTTTGCTCTTCATCATAATTTTGACAAGTTTTGATACTCGCTGTTGCATATCTTTTAACCATATTTGTCAATTTTCTTCATTTTTGATTTTGATTACATCAACCGAACATTTGACACTAGTATTTTCGGAAATGAATAGGGATGAATTAAGGGCTTTACAACTGCGGTTTTAACTTTGCTTGCCAGCACACTGAATTGGTTCCAAGTTAGAAACTGGGGAAACATTATTTGAATGGTGGGTGAACCTTTGATTTCTTTAAAATTCCAACTCCGTTGGTTGTTTGGACCGGACAGATTGTCGAAACGCTGGCTAATATTGGCTCTTGCCTGATTTTCCAGAGTTCCAAGAGGGGGGAGAGGGGCTGGTATGATGGAGGAGGGATGTGCATTGGCTGATTTAAGACAGGCGGCATGAAATTCAGACTCATAAGAGAGACCGGATATGGCTGTCTTTGGCAGTCCTGCTTCAACAGAGGTGTATTTTTTCCCTCCCTGTTTTTTCGACTTTGCAATTCAGTCTTAAAACGCAGCTTTCTCCTTCTGTGGAAAGTTAGATGCACATTAGGACAACAATTCATGAAACAAAATTCATGAGCGATCATTTTACACAGAAATTTGTGTGGCAGAAGACAACACCCTTCTTGGCAGCTACTTTTAAAAAATCCACGCAAATATGAAGACACATTCAATTCTCCCCCTCTCTGCAGCCTCCACTTATGTGAAATCTGCTAACACGTCGCTCGGGGATATGATCAGTTGTTTGAATCACTTCATATGTATGAACAGAGGAAACTGTTGCTGAGTCTGCATAACTTGGCTGGTAAAAATGCTACTGAATTAAACAGATACAACAGTAGGCCTGGGACACTTCGACCAACCCTTATTACCCTGGTTAAACACTTTTCACAGGTAAAAAGAAACAATCATCCCAAGGGCTTTTGCAGAGCAAGAACTATGTGTGTATTAATTGCGGTGGAGGCCACATGCATGCGTTGTCAGCATTGATGACAATCAAACGAGGGGCTATCTTTAGTCGTTCCGTCACATACAAGACAAGCCAGGTCAGAACCTGGACAGTCTTTTCTTTCCACCTTTACATTTTCTACAGCAGCCATAAGTCTCGGTGCTACGCCAGGAGCCGCTGACGATTTTGTCAGCACGTTTTCACTCGGGGAAATAATAATCATTTTAAATTGATTATGGTTCTTCTCGCTATTATTTGGCTGTCTTGGACAATAATTTTTACTTCAATTTAGTCAGGATACAATTTTATGGAGAACCTTTTTGCGCAAGAATTACGCACACAAAGGTCTTCTTCAAGTATTTTGACAACTTAGTTTTTCCACAGCTAAAATGTGACCATCTATTGTATTTAATACACTGCACATCACCTGTTTTGCTGGTTGTTCCTTTTGAGCAGGTGCCGCAATATTCTAGATCCGTAATAGATGCTAATACTATGCACAAAGAGTTCATTCGAGTTTAATCCTCAAAGTTAATTAAATCTCTTAGTTCAAGTTTCCACAGTTAATAAATCACTAAATCCCGAGGGAATTTATAATAAGTAGCAAAAATGTGACAAGCAAGTAAATAAAATAATCAGATCATAAATGTCTCTGGGGAAGTCACACAGGTTGGACTTTACTTCATTAAAAGGTAAATTTTTTTGAAATTAAAGAATAATAAAAGTCTAGGACAAAAACCAAACAGTCCCGAACGTAGAAAATCAAGTCATGGGAAAGTGGTTGGTCAAAATATATGGCAGTGCTTTCAAACTCATAGGAATATTCTTATTTTAGAGTCTTTTAATTTTATGTTGTTTTAATTAAATGTTCTTACACTGGGTTAGGGAAATTCCACACAAATTATCCTGTTTACTTCAATTTAAAACCTTGAAACTTTGTAATGAAACTTTCCTCCTGAAAGAAGAAACATGATTTGAAAAACAAAACTTGACGTAGATATTTCATGTGACTTCTTTCTTTCAGTCAGAAAATTCTGCTTCATCTTTCAACAGTAGGTTCTCACATGTAGACACGAAAAAGCCAGTTGTTTTTGCCTCAAAGAGCATTGCTCAAATATTTTCAAAGCACAATGTACTATTTATCAGTCTAGCCTGTGGTCGATACTTTCTGTGTAAAACTTACAAAGGTTAGACTCTACTTTTTTGTGATAAACCGGAATTGTTGCCATGAAAAAAAAAAGCCAAAAACCAAAAAACTGGTTCCTTAACATTACTAAATGAGTCCTTGATTCTCAAAGTACTGAATTAAGAAAAAGTGTATAATCTTAAATTTTTTAATATTTAATATAGTAGGTTGATACTTTTAAAGAATGATAGAAGTATTCAAGGTTCAAGGTTCTTTTAATATAACCAATATATACAAAATATTAGGTAACTCAAGGCTGAGAGTATAGCTCGAATGCAATTGAGCTACCTTTAAGAAACACTAAATATGCACAAAATTAAAAATAAATACTTCTCTTAACCAAACTTGACGGAAATAAATAAAAAACAAATCCCGTGCCGTACGATACCACTTCCATCCTCCGCGCACCATCCTGAGACACAATTAAATTTACAACTTAAAACCAAGTGAGTCATAAGACATCTGGAGGCCTCATGGGCGAACCCCAGAGACCAACCCAATACTAAAAAAAAAATATAAACATCCTTAAAAAAATCCTTAAAAATCGGTGATTTAGATTTATAACTTTCAATCAGCACTCTTTTCAACTTCCGTCTTATAGCATCTATGCATACATTGAAATCAATCTCATTTTTCAATCTTTCCCAATGTAGAGGAATCAAATACCTCAGGCAAAAACGCGACCTATCTGTAACTACCATAGGAGTCCGCAGATTATATTTACCACGGGTTTCAACTTGTGAAGATGAAGGAGAAGAAATAAGACCCATCGATGCAAAATAACTCGGGAGCTTTTCTCGTTCAAGCTTAATCTTAAACATAACACTTAAAAATTGGATACTTTGCCGAACAGGAAGAATATTATGAAGTGAAAAAAGGGTCTCTGTTGTGGATTTTAACGGGAAGTTTGATGGCGATGGCAGAAAAGGTTTAAGTATACGAACTGCTTTATTTTGGATAATCTGTAAAGGGGTAACATTACTTTTAAAAGTGTTCAAAAAAAAAATAATAGATGCATAATCAAAATGGGATTGCACAAGGGAAAAGTAAATGGATTTAAGAGCGCAATATGGAAGAAGGTTTTTCAGTCTGCACATTATACCAACTCCACGGGCAGACTTCGCTCTAACCTGATTAATTTGCTCTTTCCATGACAAATTCTCATCAAACACAACTCCCAAATATCTTATCAATACAACCCTTTCAATAACAGACTCAGGTTCATTCGCAGAAAGGGAAACTGATTCTATATCTGGAAACTTGTGACCCGTCCTGCTGTAAACAATAAACTTCGTCTTCTTTCTGTTCAGAAGTAGTCTATTATCAGAGAGCCAAGTAGACAATCTATCATATGCGGATGTTAAATTGACCACTAGCTCTTCACGAGATTTACCAGAAACGGTTGCTGCAGTGTCGTCAGCAAACTGAGTGTCTATAGAAGAAACTCTAGTAGCTGAGCACAAATCATTAATGTAAACTAGGAAAAGTAGAGGTCCTAATACGGATCCCTGGGGAACACCAACCTTATCTGACTGCTGTAAAGAATCAGATCTAACATCATTATATATAAGTATCTTCTGCCTCCCATGAAGATACGATTCAAGTAACCTAAGGCAATTACCACGAATACCAGCATTCGGAAGCTTATACAAAAGAATTTCATGAGAAATGGAATCAAAAGCTTTCTGTATGTCTAAAAATATAGTTGCAGGCGTTTCTCCACGGTCAAGGCAATATGACGCTATGAAAGGATAGGGGAAATATCTCCCCTTGTAAATTTTAGTTTTTACGTTCTAACGTTGTCCATTGCATCTATTTGGTAAAAACTCACTTTTTTAGTTTTAATTCGTTTTTTGTATCAAATGAAGGTTTACCCTAAATTAAGTATGGGATGCTTTTCCCTTAGTCACTCAATACATTTATTTTCAACATCAATGTTTACATAAAAATGTCCTGAGAATTATAATTATCTGTTGAAAGTTTGCCACTCAATAGAAACTTTTCTTGTGTCTGTTTACGTGTATGAGCGAGGGTTCTAAAATGTCACGAATAAATTTTTTTATCATTATTTGTGCTTTTATAGGAGGGGTTCTTTGAGTAACTTTTGTCCAGACAAGACACTCCTGTTCTGAGCTGTTTATTGGACTCTTGTTCCCATCTCCCGTTCCCATTCTTTGCTAATAAGCACACAAAAAAGAAATTTTCATTTATAATCAAAACGTTTTATAATAACTACGAAGCTGCCACAACTCAGTACCGATATTTTATATCTATTAATTAATATTAATATATATTAATTATTATATATATATATATATATATATATATATATATATATATATATATATATATATATTAATTTTATCCGATACATTAATAAATTAATAATTTAATGACTTCCCACCCTTTCCTTTTGTCCTAATCTGATCCATCAGTAAAACTTTTTGTAAAAAACCTTCTTCTTTTCCACCAGGCTTCCGCTTCTTTGACTAATATTTGAGCTGGATTTTCATCTTTCCTCCCTAAGAAAAAATCAATTACAGCGCAAACTAGTTTCCCCAAACTGATTTCAGCCGTCTTCTACATTGTCAGATTTGGAACTAATATACATATCTAACTATTCCTGGAAAGTTTCTCTGAAATTTACATCCTGTAGTCTATCAATGCCAAAACTTCCCGGACGATAGCAACAACTTCCTAAATGATTAGTGTTTTAAAACATTCAAAATAAGAAATTTAATCCAATCAAAATTGTAAATATTTCAAAATATTAGCTTGCTTTTAGTTTTTGTGCTTAAAAAAAACCTAGTTTCGACAGTTTGTAACGTAAGGTAATGAAAAGCAATTGAAAATCAAAACTCATTAGGAAACAATTCTGATTATTTTGGATTATGAGTTAGAATCAGGTGAAATATTTTGCAATTTTTTGGGCGCCTCAAAGAGGGGGGGGGAAGGATCTCAACCCAAAAAATTACTAAGTTTAAGTTTTTTATATTAGACAACAATCAAATGATCAAAACTTTATTATTTCTCTTCTGTGGTGCTTAAAGTGCCACATAACCCATTATTTTCAATGTCCTAATTTCTCTGATTCAGACAACTCCGTCTTTCTGACCGTCGAAAATCTTTTCGCCCTAAGAATAGAGAAAACTTATGAAAGGAATACGTAATTTGAGTTCTGATATATTTTGGGGATTGGTTTTACTTTTGGATATATCCGAAAAAAATTGAAAAGGTTAATTCCGTTTTATCTATTCTTACAACTTATTCTTTCAGCACCACTGACATTTGGCCTTTCAGTCCAAGACGGAGCGACAATTGCAGCAATTCTTGTCCTTGTCGTCGTTTTTGCCATTGTTTTGACATCGGTTGTTTGGGTCTATTGTATCTATAGCTCGAAGAAACAAGGACCATACCCAAAGAAATACTACCACCAGGTCTGAAGCTCCTTTACCTGATTTTACGATGCTCCACCCAGAAATTGTATTTTATTCCTTATGTCTAATGTAACGCTAGTGGTGTTGGTAGTGTTTTTACATTAACCATTACTAGTGGTGCAATACCATTATTGTTCAGGTACCAACGACATTAATATAAAATAATTTTCACCCTGAAACCCTTAAGGTAGGCTATAACTCTTAAGATAATAACAATTTTTGCTTTAAGGTGTAATAATGTGCTTATATTCATATAGTACAAGATGCTTACATTATAGTCTTTAAAAAATCTGAAAAGAGAAACTTCTGAAAAACTTCTGAAAAATCTAATCTAATAGCAAAAGAAACAAAGCAAAACTGCACATGATCAAGTGCTATTTTTCAAATTTTCCCCAGTTTCTTGTTTTTGTTCTGAGAACACCAAAAGATCGGCAACCAAGTTTCCTCTAGTTTAAACAATCTTCTTTTTTTGCTTTATTTTATTAATTCATTCTCAGTAGCCTCGATCAGAGATTTTATTATTTCAATTATCAAGTGTTTTATAAATTTATGTATTTTAATTCTTAACAAAACTATATATATCTGGTAATAATTATTTAAAGTTTCATAAAGCACGAGGCTCGTCGCCAGTGAAGTTCTAGAGCAAAATAAATCATTAAGAACATTTCAAGCAGTACAGCAGAAATTATACATTAGCTAAAGTGCGGCTTAAGCCTAATAACAATTTAAGATTTGTCATTGATAAATCCTTTATTATTAATTTGAAAATTTCGAATACAGTCATTGTAAATCACTTTAAGATAGCGTGCCACCAATCAATGTGGATAGCACAACAAACAACATTGAACGTGAAAAAAGGCCTATTGAAAAAAAATCACTTTCAAACAGTTCGTGGTAACGAACTGTAGTAAGGAGCGACCCGGCTCAATAGTAACCAAAACTAAAAAAAATGGAACTTTGATACCAATACCTACATCAAAAGAATCGCATTTTAATGCTGATTTTAAAAATATAAGTTTCATCAAGTTTAGTTTTACCCATCAAACGTTACGAGCCTGAGAAAATTTGCGTTATTTTAGAAATAGGGGGAAACGCCCCCTAGAAGTCATAGAATATTAACGAAAATCACACCATCAGATTCAGCGTATCAGAGAACCCTACTGTAGAAGTTTCAAGCTCCTATCTACAAAAATGTGGAATTTTGTATTTTTTGCCAGAACGCAGACCATGGATGCGTGTTTATTTGTTTTTATGTTTTTTTTTGTTTGTTTTTTTCCCCAGGGGTGATCGTATCGACCCAGTTGTCCTAGAATGTTGCAAGGGAGCTCATTCTAACGGAAATGAAAAGTTCTAGTGCCCTTTTTAAGTGACCAAAAAAATTGGAGGGCACCTAGGCCCCCTCCCACGCTAATTATTTTACCAAAGTCAACGGATCAAAATTCTGAGATCGCCATTTTATTCAACGTAGTCGACAAACCTTATAACTATGTCTTTGTGGACGACTTACTCCCCCACAGTCCCCGTGGGAGGGGCAACAAGTTACAAACTTTGACCAATGCTTACATATTGTAATGATTATTGGGAAGTGTACAGGCGTTTTCAGGAGGATTTTTTTGGTTGGGGGAGGGGTTGAGAAGAGGGGGATATGCTTTTTTACTGTTTTAAAAAGAAGAATTGAGAGACAGAGTCAAACTTTAGCGTAAAGAGTGGGGCGTTGATGAGGAAGCAGCCTCTTTCATATATGAAGTAATTTCTGTTCGTTTTAAGTTTTAATGTCGCTCCTTACTTTCAGTTAAAAAAACTTTTTTTTTTTATTTAATCTAATAATAAGCCCCAACTGAGTGAGAGCATCCTAGCCTAACACTAAATATTAGAAGTCACGTATGGGTGGAAAACCATTTTAATAGTAACAAGGAAATGATTTTATCAGGAAGTAACCAATTCCCTGATACACATCAATTGTTGACAAAAACCCCAGTCATCTCTAAATCATTTATAAATAGCGTGCTGTCTATCACTGTGGTTAGCACAGCAAACAACAATGGACATGAAAAAAATAAATCAAATTAGAAGCAGAAGGAAAATAAAACTTTAAATAATAAACCCAAAACTGAATGAATGCTTACTAACTTAACATTGCAACAGAAGATCTCATATGCTAGTACAAAACGGCTTTGATTTTCAATAGGAACAAGGGAATGACTTTCTTGGGAAGCAATCTGTTCCCCGGGATTTATACATCTTTATAACAACCTTATCATTCTATTCTCTAAGGCCTAAGAAATATATTATACATTTTGTCACTATTAAACTCTATAGCAGGGGAAAGATACGGAAAAAAATGTTCGAACCAGGAAAAAATTGGTACAGAAATTATTTTTGCACCACTGTGTTCAAAAAAGAGAGCTCTACAACATATTAAAAATCTAAATCTCCATCCCGTTGCGAAATTCCCTTTTTTTCACGTTTTTTGCGCCTATTTTTTAGATATTTCCAGAATCCGAGAATGAGGAACCGTGAAAAGAAAAGTAGTTTATTGATGGTTTCCCTCTTAAGAACCGATTTTTTTTTGTGCTCTTTTATTAGACAGAAACATCACGTTTAATCATTTAATTCTTTTTTATGTTTTGTTTTTGTTTTTGTCTGAAGTAAAAAAAAAAAAAAAAATCAAGCGATACACGATCACGGGGTATTTTTCGAAGAGGAGCACGAATTTTTCGGTTCAGAATGAGGGTTTTTGTTGTAACATTCACCGACAACTCACTTATTCCCAGTTCTCTTTTTTAGATGGCTGAGACCGCAGTTTTATGTCCCCTTTGTGAACGTTCAATAGACACCTCAGAATCGTCGGTAATGGCAGAAAAAGGAGCTACGGCGATCAATGAAGCTAGCAAAACGAGAGGTACCAGCATCTCTGTCGAGGCAGCGAACCAAGTCCATGTTGCTTGCAGAAAGACTTTCACAAACAAAATATACCTGTCGAAAATTGAGAATGAGAGACGACAAACCTTGCAAGAAAAGATGGAAGCAGAAAAAGTGGTACTCCGATCACCGACTCCAAGTTTCAACTTCCAAGAGTGTTTCTTTTTCTGCACTACAAGGATAAATCTCCACACTACCCACAGAAAAGGACACGAGTGGTACAAGGTTCGGACTAAAGACTTTGAAGAGAGTATAAAGGCAGTGTGCAAAAGCCGTGATGATGATTGGTCAAATAACGTTTTCCGCCGAATATGTGCAGTGTCAGACCTGCACGCAGTTGACACCATTTATCACGCAGCCTGTTCTTCTATGTTCCGATTAAATAAGAGCCTTCCAGCCAGATTTGCGACGCAAGAACTTTTTGGAATACTCGAAGATACTGAGCCAGATAAAAAACGTCCAAAAAGGGGGAGGCCAGGTCACGATAAAAGATATCAGGCGTTTTTGAAGCTGGCTACTTTTTTCGAAGAAAATGACGAAGAACAGTATACAGTCAGTGAACATGTTGTTAAAATGGGAGAGCTTTTGAATGGGACAGACCTTGAACCGTACTGTAACAAGTACTTGAAGAGCAAGCTTCTGGAATATTTCAGTGACCAGCTAGTATTTGCAACTATTGACGGTAAGGCTGACGTGGTGACATTAAAAGAAAAAGCATCAGCGATACTCCATAATTTTTATTACTTGGACAAAACCGATAACGAAGAGAGTGAGAAAATCAAGCTTATTAGAGCAGCAGCAAAGATTATCAAAAGTCATATCAAAGGACTGCCAGCACAGAAGGAATCATATATGACCGCAAAGCAGATTTCTTCTGGAGAACAGCTGGAAGGCTCTCTACCTGATAGCCTAATGGTGTTCTTAGATGAAATATTCGTTGGAACCGATATTTCCTTCAAAGTGCTTGCCATTGGCAATTCCATCGTTCAAGCAGCTCGCCCGTGTGCCCTCATTTGTCCACTGCAACTAGGCTTAGCAGTGCAACTGGATCACCATTTCAAGTCCAGATTTCTTATTGACACTTTACACAGCCATGGATTCTGCTCCTCTTATGCTGAAGTCCAGAAATTTAAACGCTGTGCATCAGTCCATGATGAATCTAGCCTTGCAGGAGTTACCTCCGCACATGCTGTGCAGCATGTAGCTGATAATGCAGATCACGATGTTTGCACGATGGATGGAAGAAATACTTTCCATGGGATGGCTCTGCTAGCAACAGTCACGCCTCCTCTCATTAACAGCCGATCGCCCATTCCGAGAGTTGAAGTTTCATTAGATGAAGTAGCCCAAAAAGGAAAAATTCCCATCTACCCTTACCGCTTGAGTGAGACAGTGCTTTCAAAGGTGCAATATGAGAAGATCCCTGGCAAAAATGTCAATGACCCGTATGCCTCACTCGATCAGCTCTGGTTAGCTACCAGGTTCCTGAATGTCCCAAGGCCGAGCTGGAATGGATTCAAGCAGTCAGTTTTCTCTAACCAAATACATCATGAAACGGGAAACCTTCGCAGCACGGCAAACGTCTTGTTTTTGCCCATGATTGACCTCCCGTCTAGCAACGAATCCTGCCTTTACTCAGCCTTGCGCTTTGTAGCTTCGTAAGGCAGAACCTACGGATTCATACCCGTTCTCACATTTGACCAGCCGCTCTGGTGGAAGTCTATGAAGATCCTCAAGTCCGACACGACGAATGAGCTGAGTAGTATTGTTCTCAAGTTAGGCGGTTTTCATTTGATGATGAGTTTCGTCGGATGCATAGGACACCTCATGGAAGGTTCTGGTCTGAAAGAGGTTCTGGAATTGGTGTACGCGACTGGTGCAGTACCGCACATTCTTTCTGGAAAAGCAATTTCTAGAGCTGTTCGAGCTCACATTCTCGTGAGCTCGGCCATATATGCTCATCTCCTCGAAGAAGAGCAAGCGACGTTGACGTCTCTAGACATGTCTACTGTCTTCGCTAACGTACTGGATGGACACCTCCCACCCGAAGATCTCAGTCATGATCCCCAGCTCAAGCAACTTGAAAATTTTCTCAAGCAGAGACGCCAAGACCTGCTGACTCAGAGAACTGCGAAGCTCTGGTTTCAGTATCTTGACATGGTTTGGATACTGCTTAAGTTCATACGTGCCGAGAGACTAGGCCTGTGGGATTTGCACCTACAATCTGCAGTAGAGATGCTTCCATTTCTAGCAGCATCTGGACATAACCTCTATGTCAAGTCGGTCTGGATATACCAGCAAGAGATGGCTAAGCTTCAACTAGTCACCCACCAATCTTCGAAGCATTTGAACAGGGAGGTCACACCATTAGAAGATCAGAGCTACGCTGGGCTGGGCTCTCGGCAGATCTTGTCATCGAGCAGGAGTATATGAGAAGTCTGAAAACATCGGACGGTCTTACAACTGGAGGTTGGATGACAGAACAGCAGAGAGCCATTTGGGTTCTGTCAAGACCAGCATGCCTGGAGATCAACCTCTTGATGCAAAATTTGACAAAAATTGGTTACTCGACAAGTGAGCAGCACCGCGACATGAGTTCCAGTAGAAAGGAGCGTGACTTCGACGATACCCAGAAGCTCGTCGGATACTTCGGAGAATCTTCTCCGTTCAGAGGTGACAATCAGCTTAGAAACATTGCCAACGGCATAACTTCTTCCCAAGATGTTAATGTTGACGAGGCCGATGTGGCTGGAAAGTTGATTTTAAGTAAAATGACGGGAAAAACCTTGAAGGAGCAAGTCTTCAAGAAAAAATACCAAGTGACCCTAATGAATGCCAAAAAGGCGGGGTCCTCTGTGGTAGCACACATAGATCCGGCGCTCCTTTTCCAGCGGTTTATAATAGTAGCCCAATGAACTGACCTCCGAGAAGAATACTTCAAGTACGAACTTTGTACGATTCCTCCTTCTCTTTTCGAAAGCGATGGCCTTATGAGAAAAGCAAATAAGCCAGAGCTTACAAAAGCGATCTTTCTGGCTTGCGGGATTGAGACTCAGTCACCCTCAAGACCTGCTTCTGCGTGTAACATCGTCTTGGATGGTGGTTCTCTTCTACATCGAGTTCCATGGAAGGTAGGGTCAACCTTCAAGGTCATCTTTGCTTCATAGGTCCATTACGTACAAGCAAGGTACCCTAGTGCGATCGTTGTGTTTGACGGATATGAAGGTGGTCCAGCAATCAAAGATGCTACCCATTTACGTCGAGCAAGGATGGTTGGCCGCAAAGTCTTTTTCACCGAAGAGATGACCCTCTGCATGAAGAAAGAAGAGTTTCTTTCATGTAAGACAAACAAAGGACGTTTCCTGAAGCTGCTCAGCAACCATTTGGAAGCTGTTGGTTTCCGAATTTTCCACTCGGAAGGAGACGCCGACGTTCTGATTGTAGAAAAAGCCATAGAAGCTGCTAGTCTTACAGTCACAATCGTGGTTGCTGATGATACTGACATCTTGGTTCTTCTGATCAGTCGATCAGATTCTCGTTCCGGGCGTTTATATTTCTCACCTGAAGCTAAGTTTGGCGGTACTAGTTCAGCTTGGGATATTAGTGAGATGAAGCAGAAGCTAGGAACAGATGTCAGCAATCTGATACCGTTCTGTCATGCCGTGCTGGGTTGTGACACAACCTCTCACCTTTACGGAATAGGAAAGGGCAAAGCCGTTCAGCTGCTACTTTCCAACAAGAGTTTCAGGGACAGCGCTGCTATATTTGGCGACAAGCTCGCATCGCTTGACGATATTGTGGTAGCAGAAGAGCGAGCATTGTTGATACTGTACGGTTGCCCTGATGTTTCGAACCTGGACACTGCCAGAAAGCTAATCTTTCACAGAAAAGTGAGCACTGCCACCACTTTCGTGCATCCATAAGAACTGCCACCGACTCAGGCAGGAGCGAAGTACCACTCGCTACGTGTCTACTGCCAAGTTCAAATCTGGCTCGGGAACCCAGTAGACCCTTTACGCCTGGGATGGAAACTGCAGATAACGAAGTTTTTGCGCCAATAAAAACAGATCTCTCTGCCGCTCCGTCTCAGCTGCTGAAAATTATCAAATGCTCGTGTCGTATTGACGGCTGTGATAGTGAAAAGTGTACCTGTAAGAAAAACGGACTTGAGTGTACTATAGCCTGCCGTACCTGTAAGGGAAGCTCGTGCAACAATTCGAAGTTTCAAAAAGAAGAACTTAGTGAAGAAGAATAACAGTTAACTGTGATGATGAAAAATCTAGTTCCTATATTTTGATGATGTGCAATTTTTATATATTTGAAAAATAAGATAAAAGCTTTTCTCTGAACACATTAAGTTAGAACCTACCTTGTCTCATGGTGTTTGGCGCTGAGGTGTTTCGTCATTCCTGTTTATTGTTGTTTAGTCTTTTTTTTTCTAAGCCTTTCGTTTACATAGCCAAATAGACTACAACGCTGGTAAGAGTTTTTTTCTCTTACCAGTTTTTTTCCCCATTTTTTTTTTTTTTTTGCTGATAAATATTTCTCTTTTGGTCAGGTAACGAAATGAGTATCAGAAATGAATTCAGAGCCAAAAGCTGATCTAAAAAGATGTGTAAAACATTATAGTTTACGTTTTTAATTTTTTTCCCGGTTTTTGAGAAAATAAATAAAAAAACATTAAAATAAACAATTTCGCATTGAGCTAGAGACTTAGATTTTTGATATGTTGTTAAGCATTTTTTTCCGGTCCGGATGGTGAAGAAACTATTTCTGTACCAATTTTTTCCTGGTCAAAACTTATTTTTCTCGTACTACTAACCCTTTAGTCAAAAATCGCATTTACTTAAAATATGTTTTCGCAATTCAACACCTGTTTTGACCAATTCCTTTTAGCCGATGTTAATATGATGTTAATATATGATTTTGCATTTATTACAAGTGAGCCATTTCGTATTAGAAAAAAATCGTACCAACACTGAACTAAATTATTTGTGGTACCACTGAGCTAATACAGCCCCATTTAGGTTTTACCAAAGTAAACAATTTGGAGAAAAATTAGGGTTGTAGCAGTAGAAGCCACCTATTGAGATATTACACAAAAGTTTGAAGACGTATCTTAGTCATTCATGTTCCACAGCAAATAGAAATTTAAGCCACTATTTTTACGACTGAAACAGTTGGCTAAGTTCAAAATCTGTGGTGAAATTCCATTCATATAAACTAAAACGGAGCTTTCTCTCTTGAGTATTATAGTAGATTAATATCAAAATCCAAGACTAAAACATTTGTCTATATATTCTGAAGACTTAGCCAGAGTAAATTATCAATGGATTTAGCCTATATTTTTTTTTTAACAAAAGTAAATTAGAAGGACGGGCACACCTTGCCAGTTCTAGAAAATATGAGAAAGTTTGATTTAGCAATATTTAAAGCAAGTCGGTTAGTATGAAACCAGTGGTAAGACCGCTCCATAAGTATGTGAAGTTTAACCTCCTAAGCTTGTTCCGTGTCTTCAGCACATAGCGAAGGCAACTAAATCTTCATTAGGGGATGGCAGAATATCAGAAGATGCCACCGTATTTTCCTTTTCGTGACATAGATTACAACACGCAGAAGGAATCGCGTTCTTTACCGCTCTAAATAAATCGTTGATGTATATTAAAAAAAAATTAGGACCAAGAATCGATCCTTGTGGTACTCCATAGTCTACACCAATGGAGTTTAGCGAGTCAGGGTCCATGGAAATCGTTCTATCGTGTAAATAAGAATGGAACCATGATAGGGCTGAACCTTGTATTCCTATCTGAGACAGTTTATCAAGAAGGATCTTATGAGTAAGACTATCAAAAGCTTTCCGCACATCAAGAAAAATAGCAGCTGGTATTTTTCCA
The DNA here is from genome assembly GCF_032884065.1 of Artemia franciscana. Classification (NCBI taxonomy): domain Eukaryota; kingdom Metazoa; phylum Arthropoda; class Branchiopoda; order Anostraca; family Artemiidae; genus Artemia; species Artemia franciscana. The sequence continues at coordinate 34,460 of NW_027062720.1, read as the reverse complement.
GAATCTAAAGCGGTATGAATAAAACTAATGAGTGTAGTGCACGCTTGCTCCGTAGTATGTTTCAATCGAAATCCGAACTGATGATTTTGCAAAAACTCCTTAGATTGTAAAAAACTTGTGAGCCTTTTTTGCAGCGGCTTTTCAAATATTTTTGAAAACACTGAAAGAAGGGAAGTTGATCGGTAATTTGACAGGTCACTTCTGTTCCCACCTTTAAATAGAGCTATCACTCTCACAGTTCTTAGGGACCTAGAAAACTTTTTTTTTCAAAGGACATATTAATAAGCTTTGTTAAAGAGCCCAGAATTGAAGGGAATATAGCTTGCACAGCTTTAGTTGATTTGTAGTCTGGGCCACATGATGATGCACCTTTTAAACCTTGAATGCGTCTTGCCACCTTTGATTCCAATACAAGCTCTATAACAATAGATTTAAGGCAAGGGGATCCCATGAACTTGAGATGTTGATCTTGCGTGAGGGAAATCGCGCTTCCACCAAGTCATTTGACAGTCTTTTCACCAACTGAAGCAAAATATGATGCAACGGAGTTCTTAATCTCACAAGGGCCCTCGATCAGTACACCTTCAACATCAAGCTTTGTTGGAATGTCAGGAATATGGGATGATGGTCTAATGACAGAATTGATGACTTTCCAAGTTCTTCTCAGGTCTGTTTCACAGTCCAGAAACTTTGACACATAATACGAGCTTTTCGCTCTGCGAATGAATGATTTGAATAAATTGTTATAAGTTTTGAATTCTTTTAGGTGACGAGCTGTAGGAGAACTTTTGTTTCTTTTCCATAAGTAGAGTTTGCGGCTGAAGCTTGCCAGAAGTCCTTCTGTCATCCAAGGGTTAAAAGGTTGATTTTTTCTTCGAGGCTGATTAGAAGGTCTTCTGGTGCAGCATTCTATAAAACAATCTTTTACTTTAGAGTAAAATTTGTCAAAATTAGAGTCCAAGTCATCTTTTTCATATATCAATTCCCATGAACATTCTTGCAGTTTAGTCTTTAAAGCTTCAAGGTTCTTTTCCGTAACAAAGTAAGGTGATGTTGAGGGGCTAAACCTTTGAGCCTGCATATTCGGCAAAAAAAGATCTGATAAAACTGGGAAATGGTCAGACATATCACTAACAATAACGAAGCTATTCTGAAATCTCAGTGACGAAAATATATTATCAATCAAAGTTGCTGATTTCTCAGTAACCCTTGTGGGTATAGTGACTGATGGTAGTAGTCCAGATGCAAGCATATCGGATAAGAAGTCTGCAGGAAACGAACCTTCGTAGTCTAGGATATTGACATTGAAATCACCCATGACAACTGTTTCGCATGGCTGGTTCTGTATAGCTTCAAGGATTTCTCGAAGGATCTGCAGAAAAGTCACCAAAGAGCCCCTAGGGGAACGATATACCTCTCCAATGATCAAAGTACCAGATTTACGAAACACATCCAATCAACATTTTGAGATTGCCTTACGTTCAGTTTAGTTAAAAGGTCAAATGAATGTGCCCCAGGAATGACTAAGTACATTAATTTGGAACTTTCAGGAAATGACAAGGGGGTGATCAATTAATCAAAGAGGAAATATTTACAGGCTACTACAATTACTACTACTGCTACTCCTATACCTACTTCTACTGCCAATAATACCATCAACTCTACTTCTACAGCTACTACCACAATAAATAATACTTCTAAAGCGAGTACTACCATTGTTTAAATTAGTGAATTGAAAACTTGAGGAAATGCTGATGGGAAATTTTAACCAAAAAAAAGAATACTATGTATATATATATTGTCAAAAGGCCTATTGGTAATGTCTTTGGAACATCCTACTAAATCAAGCTGATAGTTCCAGGTCACCTCTGACCATGAAGAGGAGATTCAACTGACCAAAAGGCAACATGTGAATACTACTACTGTTCTTAATATTACCACTACTAATAAGATATTAGCATTATTAAGGCTAAGGGAACGAAGATAAAAATTATGATAGAATATTGAAGGGAGATTTGAGGAAAATCAAAACACACTTCTTGCATTCAGATTGCCACAAGGGTACTTGAAGAATACTTAAAGGGAAAAATCAATTGACCAAAAGGCCATGTGTGCACGCTACTTCTAAAACTACTACGACTACTACTATTACTATTACTCTAAATACTACTTCTATTGCAACTAATACAAGGCTAAGAGTATAAACATGAAACTTTCAGGAAGTATTGAGGGGGAAGTAGAACTAATTTGAAACTATGAGTATACAAGTTATCAAAAGGGCATATCAGCAATGCCATAGCAACGACTAATTGTATTAATTTAAAATAATACTACTTAACTTAATAGTACTGCTTTTTCTAGTACTATTAATATTACTATTAAATCCACTACTAGTGCCACAACTAGTTCTACTGGTACTCTGACTACTACTGATGTTGCTACTATTAAAACTATACCTAAGGGTATGAAGGTAAAATTTCCTGGGAATATTGATGGCAGGGGTTGAAATGAATCAGAATAAGCAATCAGCGTACAGGTTGTCACAAGGGGACAACGGCATTATCTTAGGAAAAGCTTGTACTAGTACTACTACTACAAATACAGCTACTAAAAATAACGGTTACTAATACTATTTTTGCTGCAACTACTACTACTGCTACTGCTAAAACTTAATAGTGTTAAGGCGAAAATTTTGGTGAATGTTAGAAACAGTGTTGAACTAAATCGAAACACACTAAGCGCATACAGTTTGTCAAGAGGACGAAAAAAAACCCAAAAGTAATATGTACATGCTACTAATAAAGCTGCTACTACTAACAAAACAACTATTGCAACTATGCAAGTTAAGAATATTAAGGCAAAGCTTTCAAAAAAATTTGGCAGACCTTGAACTAAATCAAATTGAACTATGAGCCCTTTCGATTACCAAAAGGATGTTACAGGATGTATCTTAGGAACGGTTTACTTTAGTAAGTAGCAACTTTCAGGGTATATTGTATCGGATTTTGAGGTAATCAAAAGGCAACATGTCTTTACAAGTGATACAACTACTACGACTGCTAGAACTAATGTGGCTAAATGTATCAAGGTGTAGCTTTTAGGAATAGTTTAGGAGAAGTTTCAATTAAAAGACACAATTATGTGCATAAAGATTTTCGAAAGAGCATATAAGCAATATAACAGGCAGCGCAGGACTATCATTGACAGCAGTATCATTTATCATCTTTAAGGGATCCAACACAAGTGGAAATTAAAAGCTCTAATGCCCATTTTAGGATTCAAAAGTGATTGGAGGGCTAACAAGCCCTCCACTCAAGCCCATTGATTCTCCAAAAATGTCCTACCGAAATTTTGAAATGTTCATTTTGTTCGGCAGAGCTGAAAGGTTCTTTTAGTATGTGTCTGGGGATGCTGGGGAGGTCATCCCTTCATAGTTATGCAATTAATCAATAGTGTACATACAGTATTTGTTATCAGGAAAGAGAATATGTGGCCATTTATGTTCAAAAGACCGGATGCATTCAAGCAAAGCTCCCAGAGAGTGTTGAAGGGAGTATTGAAATAAATCAAAACATGCAATGTTCCTAAAGGTTGTCAAATGGGGGAAAATTTAAGTATGACTAAGGGTATGTTTGAAATCTAAAGGAATAATAAGGGAGATAATCAATTGACCAAGGGTATATTGATTAGGATGTTGAACAAACCAGAAGGAACTATACTCATATAACAACTATTGCTACAATTACAATTGCTATACCTACTATTTCTACTGAGGTTAAAGATACAAAGGTGAAAATTTCCTGGAACACTTAGGAGGGTGTTAAAGTTAAAGAAAATACACTGTGTGCATTCAAGTTGCCAAAAGGATGTACGAAACATTTCTCAGGTATAGCACTGAGCATCAAATTGAGACTTTCAGTGTATGTTATGTGGGATATTGAGCCAACAAATTATATATTTACTGCTCACGGTTAAGAGTATTAAAGAGTCATTTTAAGGTAATGTTGTATGATATATTAAATTAAATTGAAACACGCTGTATTTCATGCAAACTGTTAAATAGCATGCTTAGAGAGATTTTCAGTTTATGAAAATTCAGTATGTGCATACTACAACTCATAGTAATAGTAGCTCTACTACTGCTGTTAATACTAATATTACTAAGGCTAAATATATTAATTGGGAAGTTCCGAGGACTATTGAGGGAATGTTGGGCTAAATGATAACACAGTATGCGACTGGAGGTTATCAACAGGACGTATCAGAAATATCTCAAAAAGCGCTTAAAGTTGAAAGTACTAAGTTGAAAGTATCATGTTATGAGCAGTTCATTTTGTACTTGACCAAAAGGGCACGTTACTGCTTAGATATAAATAGTCATTAATGCTTACAACTAAAACTACTATTGTTATTACTAATACTATTCCTATTGGTCCTACTATTACTGCTGCTAGGGTATCGGATATACCTACACCCTAGAATTGGAAATGAAATAAAAACTTTCGTAGAAAGTTTTTGTGGCATTAAACAAATCAAAAAGTACTCTGTGTATGCTGATTACGAACAAGACGTTTCAGTAATACCTTAAGAAAAACTAAGGGTATTAAGTTGATATTTTCAGGGCTACTAATAATACTGCTTTTGTTCTTACAATGAAACTACTTTATAAGAGTGTAAGTTCATCCAGGTTACAGAAAGAGGAAAGAGCATTCAGGTTAAAGAGTATAAGTGGAATGTTTTGGGAACAGTAGGAAAAAAAAAGAAATGAAAATAAAATATGCAAAACACAAAATTTGGTGCTTACTTACTAAATGATTAAAAATCTATGAGTTTTATTGATAATCTTGAAATACGTTGTATTTCAAGCTAAAGTTACCAGGGATCATTTATTGTAGATATCGACAATAGTTAGCAGCAATCTTTGTTTGGGTTGGCAGAAAAACAATTGTTGTCAAAAGCATGTTTGTTGTTGGTTTAATTGAATGGAGCTTCCAGAATTTCTTCTCTATGCTCCACTAAAGCATGCTGTTAAAAATTTCGATAAGAATGGCAGGAAATCAAATCCATATCTAAATATACACCGCCTTCATTATTGCCATCTAGCCCTTGCTAAATAAACAAAAAATATTCAAATTTATAGATGACGCCAACAAAAATATAACCTCATTATGGTATGTGCATTGTGCACGCTTCCATTAAAATTTAGATGTACTAGAAACATTATCTAACTTAGAAACCTACTTTTTACGAATTATTATTAGAAATATTTTTTTTATTTATATTTTTTGGGTGCAAGTCAAGAAAAATCACTGACCTTTGGCACTTAGCCTAATTTGCCAGAGATTCTCCAGGCCTGGCCTAGAACATTTAAAGGAAAAACCAAAGTAAACTCAAAAATCCATCAAGAGATATGTGAAGTTGCCACATCCAGAGGTTTGATTAGTCGACCAGAAAAGTTTTACAAAATTCCTTCTTGATGAATTTAATTAGCCATTCTACTATCCAAGTAATAAATTTGATACTCTCGCAGAAACTTGGAACAATTGATAAATAGTTTAAAAACACTTTACTATAGAAGAACTGTAGCCACGCCCAGCCCCCTACTGAACAGTGAATATATAATCCCAATCTCCTGTATTGTATAACGATCTGAGAGTCAACTATTAATCGATCTCATCAACGGTAACTAAATTTGATCCATAAAAGGTCAGTCCATGGAGAAACTGTCACGCTAACACTCAAGCTTCCAAATAGAGTCCAAACTTTGTTTAAAGCATTATTCCGAAGTGTGTCAGACTAACGTAAAATACCTAAGAAACCACGAGAAAAATTAAAAATAATCTTGACCCCATTTGTATTATTATATTTTTGCCCCAATATATTAACGAATTTATTGATAGAACCAAACGTTATTTGCAATAAGATGTGAAAGCTTGTATTTTTCAACATTAACGAAAAATATTAGGGACACTAGGGAACGTAATTACTAGTGTATACAGGATTTTCATAACAAAGTTGTCAAACAGTTCTTGGTTGCGAACTGTAAGTATAGAGTGACCGAAGTCAATAGTAACCAAAACTCTAAAAACAAAATTTTTATACAAATAGATATAAAAAAAAAATTGGCAAATATGCTGGTTCCAACTGCATAGGTTTCACTAAGTAAATTTGCTTGATTTCGGAAAAAAGGGAGAAACACTCCTAAAAGACATAGAATCTAGCGGAAAATTACACCAACCTAACTAAGAACTCACCCCAAGGTAGAGGTTTCAAGCTCTTGCTTGCGAAAATGCGGAATTTTTGTACTTTTTACAATAAGAAAGATCATTGAGGCGTGTTTATTTGTTTCTTATTTTTTTTATTATTTTTTAGAGGTGATCGTATCGACCCAGTGGTCCAAGAATATCATGAGACGGCTTATTCGAACCTAAATTTAAAGTTTTAGTACCCTTTTTAAGTAGCTCAAAAGATTGGAGGGCAGCTAGGCCCCCCTTTCAAGCCTCTTTTTTCTCAAAATCCTTCGATTAAAATTTTGAAATTTCAATTTTTTTCAGCATAGTTAAAATGCCAAATAACCATGCCTTTAGAGATAACACAAGCCCCCATAGCCTCAGGGGAAAGGTCTTTAGGTTATAAAATTTGCCCATTATTTATATATAATATTTGTTATTCAGAATCATGGACCCTATTTTTGTCTGAGGGAAAAAAATTTTCTGCTGGGGGAATTCTCGCAGATATTTCCTTGGAAAGCGAAATTTCCCAGGGGGAAAATTTTTCAAAAGAAATTTTGCAATAATTTTGAATTTTCTAGAATTCCTATGCGAAATTCTTCTCATGTCTTGCTTCCTCTTTGCCGACTCAATTTTATGCTTGGATATATTAAGGGTAGTTGTCTAAGGTAAATTGTCATCAGGATTAAATTGTCTAGAGGATATGTCTGTAAGGAGGGATTTTTCCGTGGTGGTGGAGCCAAATTTCCTGGAATTATTTAAAAAACGATTAGAAATTAACTTAAAAAAATAATTTTTTTCAACTGAAAGCAAGAGACAATATTAAAACTTAAAATCAACAGAAATTATCACGTATATGAGGAGTAGCCCCCTCCTTAACACCTTGCTCTGTACGCTATAGTTTGAATTTTGTCCCAATTCTATAAGAACGATTCCTGAAACACAAGGACCATTTAATTAGAACAATAAGAAGCTTTTTCAAAAGTACTAAATAGCTTTAACGTGAAGAGCGAGGCGTTGATAAGGGGAAAACTCCCACCATATACCTAATAACTTATGTTCGGTAGAAGTTTTAATGTTGCTCCTTATTTTCAGTTAAAAAAACTAGTTCTTTGATTAATTACTTCAGAGGGCCTAGTTCTGCCTGTTTTAGAAAAGAAAAGAATTTAACGGTTTATGCCAGCTTTGCCTCTCTCTCAGACTACCTTTCTTGAATTTGCTTCTAATTTGCCAATGGTTTCCTTGATTTTAATTCATAACTTCAGATGCTTTTATTTGACACATGGAAACTTAAATCAATTGCATCCGTAATTCATATCACCATCTTCATATTTTGTACGTGTATTATAAATAATTTTCTTTGTGTGAGCTCAGCCCCAACTAGTCAATTTATAGCCACTTGTTATCATATTGCAATTTTTTTTACTCACTTTCACATTTGTTGCACATACTCATTGGATAGAGGAAAGGAAAAACATAGAAGAAAAAAATAATTAAAACAAAATCAAATTAAAATAATTGAATTATGAAAAAATTAAAGCTATAATTTACATTAATCAAAATTCAAAATAATTATAATTATATTTCAATGTAATTAACATTACTAACTAAATACTAAATAATTACAAATAACCTAAAAGGAAAACAATAATTTATTAACTTAAAAAGAATAATTAAAATTAACTAAGGTTAAAATTAAAAGGAAGCATGAATTTAAAAAATGCAACGTTGAGATTTTTGCTCGTTTCAGGTGATGAAATGGTGGAATAGGTTCCCTTAGGGCAAAGAGTGGGAATATATTATGCTTAATTATGAAAAGTGGGGTGATTTAGTGTTTGAGAGTAGAAGCAGTGACAACTTTGAATGTTATGTAGAAAAGGTGTAATTTAGTTTATTAACTTCCATAAATTGATATACCCCTTAGTTTTTAAATAAAAAAAAATAGAAAAAACGATTGAAAGAAAAATACAAACAACCATTAGGAAAAAACACTGAAAATATGTATTTGGAAACGTAAAATCAACTTAAAAAAAGACAGGAGAACTTTAACCAGTTCAAAACAAGTTTAGTTCTCAGTCCAGTTTAACAAAGTTCGCCATAACGAGAAAGAGTCTTAACAAAAATCTTGCTCTTGTCCTTACTTACCATTTTTAGCCAGCATGCTAATTCGAATCCAAACTGACACCACGAGGGGCTTCGGCTACCAAATGGACCTGTAAACATTTCTCTTCTCATTAATGCCTTATTTTCTACTAGGAACAGCTGTCCCTCCTTTCGAATTATAAAGTAAGTAATTTAGTAAGTATAACCCGTAATATCAGAAAAATAAAAGCGGAAAAAAACGAATAGAGTATATACTACAAGGAATACAAATAAAAGCACATCATAAACAAAAAATAAATAAAAAACAACATCCCTGTGTCAACTATATCCACACTATGCCCACTTTACTAGATCAGGGATTATCTAACCAAGAAAATAACTGGCGGTCATCCTTTTCGGGGAATTAGTCCTCAGAGCCTTAGAAGTTTTGTTAAGAAGTACTAGAAGGTGGGTAAGTCCAAAACAAGAAATTATCTCTCGGTTGGTGGATATATACCATCTTGATAGATATAATACCATCCGTCTTGGTGGAAAATGGTAAAATACCATCTTGGTAGACATAGTAAAAATTCAAAGTATTTAAAATACCCTCTCCTTAACTGAAGAAGGTCTTTATTCTACATTAAAGGCTGGAGACCAGAAAGAAACAGAATTATTGGAGAGCAAGAATTATTTTGAGGTTTACACAAACCTCGACAACTCTAGAGCACTAGCAATCAAATACGAGGATATCTGGTTGACACCATCTTGGTAGATAACGGTAAATACCATCTTGGTAGTTATCATAAAAATTTAAAATATTTAAAATAACCTCTCCTTAACTGAACAAGGTCTTTATTCTACATTAAAGGCTGGAGATCAGAAAGAAACCGAATTGTTGGAGAGCAAAAACTATTGTGATTTACAGAAACCTCGACAGCTATAGAGCACTAGTAACCAAAGACGAGGATATAACCAAAATAGTAACAGAAAAAGTGATGCAAAGCCATTGGATCTCTGAAACAAAATTGAGCAGAATTTTACCCCCACGTAAGGAGGAGCAGGGTTAGAAAAATTAAAACAAAGAAACTGACACTTAGAAGCATTTCTTTTAGAAGCATTTCATTTTAAAATAAATTTTACACATCTCATTTTCTATACAAGTATGGCTGGCCAATTCCACATCCCTCACTATTATAGAAGTTGCTTCTTGGGATTGGAGATTTCCGATATGTCTAAACTCCCCTCCTACGAGAACATTTTCTGCAAGAGTAGGTACTAAACCTACCTTTATTGTTTTTCTCAGAACTGTGCCGTCTTCATTAGCGATTCCTATTATAATCTGAGCTGACGGGTATGGGGGTTTATCTCCATAAAAGCATAGTGTGGTGACTGTTTCTGAATAGTTAACTTCTTTTTTGTTAACTAAATTACTTGTACGTAAGTTTGATCGCTACAAGAATTGATGGCCGTTTTTTAATTTTAAAATTTTTAGAAAGAACAAGAGAACAAATATAGAGGAAGATACATTATTTTTAATGAAACAAAGAGAGCCAGGTCGACCGGGATGCTTGGGTGGTGTAGATAAAAATTAGCGGAAAAAGAAGAAAGATCTAGACAACGACGATTGGAAGAAGATGAAAAGATTATTCATCTTCATTCAGGCTTCATTCATTCAGAATTGTTTGAGAGCAAAAACTATTGTGATTTACACAAACCTCGACAACTCTAGAGCACTAGCAACCAAAGACGAGGATGTAGCCGAAATAGTAACGGAAAAATTGATGGAAAGTAATTTGATCTCTGAAAAAAAATTGAGTAGAATCTTACCCCCACGTAAGGAGGAGCAGGGTTAGAAAAATTAAAACAAAGAAACTGACACTTAGAAGCATTTCCAGAAAGTCCCACGTTGCCCAGGGAATCAGTCAAACCGTGCATATTATTAGCGAAGCTCGATCTAGTTTGTCTAACTAATAGTACGTCATCAGCATTAGCAATACGACTAACACCAGCATTTTTAATAAGCCCAGTAGGAGGCAATATTCACAGACAATCAGCAAACACACTTAAAAATAAGTATGGAGATAGCAGACAACCTTACCTGACTCCCTTCTACATTGTGATTGGCTAAGATATATCTGACATAAATTTCAACCGAACAAACGAATTTCAATACCAATATTGGAGAACCTTTATGACAGAATCAATAACTGCTCAAATTAGGCAATGAATTATTTGCGAATGGACGACATTCTCACATAAGGCCCGAAATATCCACCGTGCAAAAATAAGTTTGTTATTAAGTTTGCAGTTTGCTATATTTCAAAAAGTTTCCCGAAAAATAAATTTACACATCTCATTTTCTATACAAGTTTGGCTGGCCAATTCCACATCCCTCACTATTATAGAAGTTGCTTCTTGCGATTGGAGATTTTCGATATGTCTAAACTCCCCTCCTACAAGAACATTTTCTGCAAGAAAAGGTACTAAGCCTACCTTTATTGTTTTTCTCAAAACTGAGCCGTCTTCCTTAGCGATTCCTATTCTAATCTGAGCTGACGGGTATGAGGGTTTATCTTCATAAAAGCATAGTGTAGTGACTGTTGCTGAATAGTTAACTTCTTTTTTGTTAACTAAATTACTTGTACGTAAGTTTGATTGCTACAAGAATTGATGGCCGTTTTTTAATTTTGAAATTTTTAGAAAGAACAAGAGAACAAATATAGAGGAAGATACATTATTTTTAATGAAAAAGAGGGAGCCAGGTCGACCGGATGCTTGGGTGGTGTAGATAAAAAATTAGCGGAAAAGAAGAAAGATCTAGACAACGACGATTGAAAGAAGATGAAAAGATTCTTAGACAAAAAGAATCACTAGCAAGCACAAAGAGCGCTGATTTTTGTTCGTAAAACTTGTTGAACATTCATTTTTTCGTCGGAAAACTAGTTGCGTGCAGATTTTTGTTCGTGGAACCTGAAAAAAAAATCAGAAAAAATCAGAAAAAAATCAGTACGATTTTTTTCTTAAAAGTTCTTGCATGTTGATTTTTTCTTTGTGAAACTTGTGCATTGATTTTTCTCCTCGTGAAACCGACTTTGTTCATCGAAGCTTTTGCGTCCTGATTTTTGTTCATGGACCTTGTTTAGTGCTGATTTTTGTTTGCGAAACTTGTTGCAAGTTAATTTTTCTCTGCATGAAAGTTTTACATTGACTTTTCTTTTCGTAAAACTGATTTTGTTCGAGGAACTGATTTTATTTTAATGGAGCTTGTTGCGTGGGGATTTTTGTTCATGGAATTTGTTGCATGCTGATTTTTCCTCTTGAAAGTTCGAATTTTGAATTTTGAATTTGAACCTTTGAATTTTGTTCATTGATTTATCTCCTCGCGAAACTGAATTTGTTCATGCGTACTGATTTTGTTCGTGAATCTTGTTGAACGATGATTTTTGTTCGTGAAACTTGTTGCACGTTGATATTTATCTGCGTGAAAATTGAGCATTGACTTTTCTCCTCGTGAAACTGATTTTGTTCATAGAGCTGGTTGCATGTTGATTTTTGTTCGTATACTTGTTACGAGCTGATTTTTGTTCGTGTAACTGGTTGTGTGCAGATTTTTGTTCTCGCTCCTTGTTGGATGATGATTTTTCACTTTGTTAAACTTGTACTTCGATTTTTTCTCCTCGTGAAAATGGTTTTTTAATACAAATTTTTTGTGCTGATTTTTGTTGGGAAATTGATGTGTGCAAAAAAATTTTGCATATTGATTTTTCTCTTTGTGAAACTTGTACATTGATTTTTCTCATCGTGAAACTGATTTTGCTCTTGGAACTTGTTGCTTACAGATATTTGTTTGTGAAACTTGTTGCATTTTGATTTTTATCTTTGTGATTTTTTGCTAGTTCATTGATTTTTCTCCTCGTGATCAAAACCAATTTATTGAGGAGAAAATCAAATTTACAAGTTTCATAAGGCAAAGAATTAACATGCAACATATTTCAGGAAAAAAAATCAGGAAGCGACAGGTTTCATGAACAAAAATCAGAATGCAACAAGTTCCATCAACAAAATCAGTTTCATAAGGAGAGAAAATAAATGTACAAGTTTCACGAAGGGAGAAATCAACATGCAATATGTTTCACAAACAAAAATCAGCACGCAAAATGTTCCACAAACAAAACTCAGCACGCAACAGGTTCCACGAACAAAAATCAGCACACGTTCCATTTCTAAAATCAGTTTCATGAGGAGAAAAGAAATCAATATACAAGCTTCACGAAGAGAGAAATCAACGTGCAACAAGCTTCATGAACCAAAATCAGCACGCAGCAAGTTCCATGAACAAAAAAAAATCAGTACGTAATTGGTTCGATGAAAAAAATCAGTTTCACTTGGAAAAAAATTAATCTACAAATTTCACAAATTAAAAAAAGTAACACGCAACAAGTTTCACGAACAAAATCAGGACAAAGCAAGTTCTTGCAAGTTCGTGAAACCCATGTTGAATTTTCTCTTCTTGAAACTTGTATATTGATTTTTCGCGTCGTGAAATTGATTTTGTTTATGATCGTGTTGATTTTTGTCCGTGGAACTTGTTGTGATCTCATTTTTGTTCGTGAAATTTGTTGCCTGCTCATTTTTCTCTTTGTGTATCTTGTACATTGATTTTTCTCCACGTGAAACAGATTTTCTTCAGCGAACTCGCTGCATTCTGATTTTTGTTCGTGAAACTTGTTGCACGTTGAGCTTTCACGAAGAAGAAAATCAACACACAATAAGTTTCACATAAAAAAATGAGCACGCAACAAGTTTAAATAAAAACAATGGTCGGTTTTTAGTTTATAAATTTATTTTAGAGGGAGGTGCTTTGGGTGGCGCATTGGTTTCTAAAGGTGCAGGTAGTCCTACAAAATAATGGTTAACATAGACGTTTATTTTAGCCAGAAAGACTGTCCCATAGCAAAGCGGCGGTTTCAGTCATGACGGTGTGCAAAACAAAAATTTTAGTTAAAAGAAGTCCAAAATGCTATTATATGAAAATTCTGAGATATTCAATTGATTCAGAATTACCAAAAAAACTATACGTGTATTGAGCCTACTGTTTCAGCGGTAATAATGCCGTATGGTTGCGCATTGGTTTCTAAACGTGCAGGTAGTCCAATAAAATAACGGTCAACAAAGACATTTATTTTAGCCAATAAAACTTTCCTACAGAAAAGAGGCATTTTCAGTCATTTCTGATTTTTGAAACTGATTTTTTCATGGATATTTTGTGTGGTGATTTTTTTTCGTGGAGCTTGTTGCGTGCTGATTTTGTTGGCAAATTTGTATGTGAACAAAATCAGCTTTTCGAGCTTGTTTGCGAGGATATTGATTTTTCTCTTCGTGAAACTTGTACATAGATTTTTCTCATCGTGAAACGGATTTCGCTGATGAAACTTGTCGCGTGCTGATTTAAGTTCGTGGAGCTTGTTGTATGTTGATTTTTCTCTTTGTGAAACTTGTATATTGATTTTTCTCCTCAAATTTCGGTAATACATAATTTCGGTATTTTTCGGTAATAAATATGCATATATATATATATATATATATATATATATATATATATATATATATATATATATATATATATATATATATATATATATATATATATATATATATATATATATATATATATATATATATATATATATATATATATATATATATATATTGAAGTTTTTGTTGACGCAAGTTGTCTGACTGTATCTTCCTTTTCGTTTATCTTTACTTTAGACTATTTTCTTGGTCTTGTCACGTTTGAGGGTTTAGTATCATACCCCTTCGATTCCTAACTCAGCCCTTTTATTAAACTTCTTGAAGACCCAAGTGCATATTACGTCATAGGGAATGTTTTTAAGAGAAGCAGGTTTATGTTATGTATTTGGAGTTGAGAGTCATTCAATCTTACATGACTTAGTAGATTTATTGGGAGTGACGCAATCTCGCTTGGCATGCTAGACCTCAGGGGCCAGTGGGGAAATCCCTGCTTGTAACTCTGGAGGGCACACACGAGGGTGCTATGTACTGACAGTGCACTCGTGGATGTTACGTAATGAAAGCACACTCGTGAGGGTTACGTTATTGCTGTGCACAAATGGGGTTTTACGTAATTATGTTGCACAAGTGGGATGTGACAAAATCTTACACTTGGGCATTACCTAACGACGGGGCATATATGTGGGTGTTACGTAATGACAGCACAAACGCAGAATCTTACTTGAAAATTTACGACTCTTTTCCATAATAGCTGAAGCTCTATTATATGCAACTGTAAGCAATTTTTTCAAGCTTCAACCGTATCAGCTACTTACATGAATTTTTAAAATACCCGAGCCCTTACACCCTTACAGACCAACGTTTCATCTTTTTAGCTAAAATAAATGTCTATGTTAACCGTTATTTTGTAGGATTACCTGCACCTTTAGAAACCAATGTGCCACTGTACGGTATTACTAACTTTGAAACAGGAGCTCAATATGCATATAGTTTTCTCAATAATTCTAAATCGGTTGACCAGCTCAGAATTTAAAGATCAATATATAGATTGATTCTACATTAAGCAAAACAGGCTATTCAAAAAATTGTTGTGAGTAAAAAAAATTATATTCGCCAAAATCGCAGAAAAGCAAAATCAGGAAATAAAATGATCAACATAACTCTGTGGATACAGCTAATGAACCATGTTTTTTAGACTTAATAAAAGGACTGAATTTTCAGTCATAGATTAAATGTTCAGCCAAATTGGCTATTGATAGAGAAACCGCAAAGTGAAACTTTCAAACTCCTTTCTTTGAAATAAACTCTGGTATTAATTTAAGGATATTCCACATATCAAATATTTTTTTCATCCAACTATTTTTTTTCATTATATTTTTAGTTCATTCATCAAAACAGGCTATTCCAAAAAGGGCTGCAAGTGCAAAAAATAATATTGTCCAAAATCACCAAAAAAGTGAAACTGAGAAATAAAATGATCAATACAACTCCGTAAAGACAGCTATTGGATCTTGTTTTTGGTATCCTAATAAAAGAATTATCATTCACTTTTCTGCATTCTGTTTTCAAGACTGTTGGGAAAGTAAAGAATAAATTACTAATCGGGAAAATGTAGAATCATCTTCACATAAAGTTTAGCAATTGAACAAAATGTCCTCTAAAATATATAACTGAAAACATGGAAGAGAATAGAAAATAATAATAATAAACATAACAAAAATGCTAATCAAGAAGCCAAACTAATTTACTTTTGTTAAAAAAAATGTAGGCTAAATCCATTGATAATTCACTCTGGCTAAGTCTTTAGGATACATAGACACATGTTTTAGTCTTGGATTTAGATATGAATCTGCTATAATACTCGAGAGAAAATGCTCTGTTTTATTTTATATGAATGGAATTTCACCACAGAATTTAAACTTAGTCAACTCTTTCAGTCGTAAAAATAGTAGCTTGAATTCTTATATGCTGTGGAACATGAATGAATAAAATACGTGTTCAGCCTTTTGTGTAATCTCTTAGTAAGTGGCGTCTACTGCTGCAACCCTGATTTCTCAGAAGTGTTTACTTTGGTAAAACCTAAATTGGACTGTATTAGCTTTGTGGTACCGCAAATAATTTAGTTCAGTGTTCGTACAATTTTTTTTTCTAATATGAAACGGCTCACTTGCAATAAATGCAAAATCATATTAACATCATATCGGCTGGAACATTGGCTAAAAGCAATTGGTGAAAATAGAGGTTGAATTGGGAAAATATCTTTTAAGCTTTAGAGAGTAGAATGAAAAGGTTGTTATAAAGACATATAAATCCCGGGGAGTTGATTGCTTCCTGGGAAAGTCATTCCCTTGTTCCAATTAAAAATCAAAGCCGTTTTGTACTAGCATATGAGATTTCTTGTTGCAATGTTAAGTTAGCATGCATTCATTTAGTTTTGGGCTTATTATTTAAAGTTTTATTTTCTTTCTTTCTTCTAATTTGATTTTTTTTTATGTCCATTGTTGTTGGCTGTGCTATCCACAGTGATAGACTGCACGCTATCTACAAATGACTTATTGATGATTGGGGTCTTTGTTAACAATTGATTTGTATCAGGGAAGTGGTAACTTCCTGATAAAATCATTTCCTTGTTACTATTAAAATGGTTTTCCACCCGTACGTGACTTCTAATATTTAGTGTTAGGCTAGAATGCTCTCACTTAGTTTGGGCTTATTACTTGAAAGTGATTCTTTTTTCAATATACATTTTTTTCACGTCCAATCCTGTTTGCTGTGCTATCTATATTGATTAGTTGCCCGCCATTTTAAAGTGATTTACAAATGACTGTATTTGAAATTTTCTAATTAATAATAAACGATTTGTCAATGACAAATCTTAAATTATTATTATGCTTAAGACGTACTTTTAGCTTTGGAATAATTTCTGCTGTACTGCTTGAAATGTTCTTAATGATTTTTTTTTATCTATAATTTTATTATCTATAACTTCGCTGGCAACGCGCCTCATGCTTTATGAAGCTTTAAATAATTATTGCTAGATATACATAGTTTCGTTAAGAATTAAAATAAATAAATTTGAATCTCGCCTACAGTAAAAAGATCTGTTTGTAATATATGCAAAGAATAAAAGGCTTTAATTTTTCGATAATGATTACCGCGATATCTTTGAGTCTTATGAAGAGTGTAGCTGAGTTCATTCCGTAAATACTCTGTTGCCAACCTCTTTTCAACTGCAGTGCCTCAGGCAAGTGTGGTGGGTGAACTTAAACATCATGCTTCGCCAATCTTTCCGTAAACACCTTTCAAAACTTGAGCCACATTGAACGTAAACGTGGTGTGAAGGGTCTGCTACCCTTTTTTTGTCATTATGAAAGATCTATCGCCAATCCTTGGCTTTCTTTTAATTGTTCAGATAGTGGGACATTTTTCCATCGATTTATCTAGTCAAAGTTTTTTGCTTTGCATGACATATGAAAACAAGAAAGGAAATAATAAATGAAAAAAGAAAAACAAATAGGTGAAAAATAAGGAAGTCCTTGGCGGAGGTCTTTGTCGAAATATTTACTTGATTTTCATATTCATATTTTCCTACTTGCTGACAAAATCTCCGTTTTTCACCTATTTTTTCTTCTCTATTCATTTATTATTTCCTTTCTTGTTTTCATATGACCTCATCCATGTCTAAATCCTAAATCCAACCATCATTGCTATCATTTTCAATTTTGGCACGTTATGATTCTCGCTGTCCAGGTTAATTTTCATTGACTCGCTCACATCTTCGGTGTTACATGTCTTCTAACCGCATGTGAGCAGTATTGGAAATTTATGTTCTGGACCACTCATCAAATCAATTAAATTTACGTTTTTTTAATCGAATTGGCAATATTTTAAACGAGAATTTCCAAAATTTTTACAATTTTCCATCCCAACATTCAAAACAAAAACAGGCTATTGGATATCAAATTTGGTCTAATTTTTGTTCTTCTTTACAATGTAAACACGGGTCATTGACCCAACTTATATATATATATGGCCTATGTCATATATATATATATATATATATATATATATATATATATATATATATATATATATATATATATATATATATATATATATATATATATATATATATATATATATATATATATATATATATATATATATATATATATATATATATATATAAATGTATGTGAGATTAATAAATAAATGAACTTGAACTTGAAATTGAACTTGAACTTAGATCAACCCATCAATTTACCCCATTTTCAATTGAATTTACACCAATTTAGATGAAAATTTCCGAATTTTTTGCAGTTTTTCATCCTTAGCCTTAAGATCAAAACAGGTCTTGTGAAATAAGAGTTTACTGATATTCTATTTTTCTATACTACCTATAAAATGTATTAATTGAATTTTTAAGTGTATAGTTCAATATCAATATCTAAATTAGTTATTTTATCTTAATTTTTTCTTTCAGTAACCTTTAATACGAATACTTTATTTAATTTTTTTAATTTCTTTTAAAGATCAGCTTCTTTAGAACCAAAATTTTTAGTTGCAAATAGATCGTTTTTCTTTTAATTAGCTCTGGCTTTATTCCCAAGAGAATCGTTTTTTGGAGTTATGGGAAGAAATCCAAACACGCGTCACTTGAAACGTGACCAGAAGCCTGTAAAATAAAACACAAAAACAATGTATAAAGTTTCCTTGCATGCCAGTATTGCCTAGTTGGTTAAGCGATCGACTGATCTACGGTTGCAAATAAAAAATTTGACTCACTATTTTATGATTTTTCTAGAATTAAACCTGGAAATGAAATAGTCAAGCTTTGTTTATTTGAATTAGCTGTTTTGGGCATCAAAATTTTGTCTTAGCTAAGCTATTTGTTATAGGCTGCTTCTTAGCAGGCTGTTAAATATTTATAGCATGGTGATATACCGAATCTGAGGTAGAAGGCTCCAGATTGTGTGTGCACGATTTTGACTTTTCTTGATAAAAGAGCATTGCCAAACGTGAAAATCACGTCATTAACAAGATTGAACTAGGATTTAACGAAGGTTTTATTCGTGCTTGAGGTCCCAGAGACTTCTTGTTGTCTGGATTAAATCCTGCTTAAGTCCTTTGTCTAGATATGAGAAGATGTGCTTGTCCCTGTCCTAAAGTGGTTTGGGAGCATTACCTTTAAAGAGGACATACAATTTAAATAATTGAAATCATGTGAAAATTGCAACTTGGAATTTTACAACGTTAATAAACTGCTGTCTATCATATCGACATTTTGACTGATGAGCCCGGAGATTTTGAACAGGGTTTGGTGGGAGTTTATGAAACTCACATCCCAGGAATAGAAAACATGAAATTAAGTCACATAGAAATTATTTAATCAGGCCGGAAAGCTGAGGTGTATAGATGGGTATTAGGGCTTATAATGAACAACAAAATCTCTAAATCTTGCTGAGACTGGGGAGGTCTTAGTCATTAGTCAGGGGAGGTCTTAGAATACTAATCGTTCCATTGGGACATTGGTTTTTATACACACTTTAGTTATTTTTACTAAAAAACCCAAGTTGTATGGTTAAGCTTAGCAAAAAAAGAGGGTGGGGGCGGGAAATCCATTATGAAACAAAATTAAACTTTGGCAAAACTACGGTAATTATAACCGAAGACAAGGACTTCACTAATTACTTACTCTTAGGGAAGAGAGAAGGTGAGAACTATTTGGGCACCTTCAAAATACAAACTGTCTTGATCCCTTTTTTTTAGCTTGCACATCATGTACTCCCACGGAACAGGGAAAATTGAAAAAAAAATGTTACTAATAACTAAACTATTTTCAAATTTGGTAAAAGCTAATGTTGTGTTATGGAGGGGCTAAAGCTAAAAAAAGAGAAATGATCAAATTTTGGGGGATGTCATTTTTCATAATTGCTGAGGTGGCAACTATCTAGCATTTTCGTCTTTTAGAACACATGAAGACTGTACACTTCTTGAGAAAATGTAACGAGTTGCTGGAAGTGTCAGATATCTGTCTGGACTTTTTTCTTCAACACTAATAAATCAGAAAAGCAGAAAATGTAAAGAAATTGAGAAAAACAGCAGTATGCACTGGTTTTCAAAGAAAGTGCCAGGAAAAGAAAACTAAAAATTATCAATAAATTTCGAATGTGGCCTAGAATAAATAAAGACTAGATATAACTAATTTTCATTTTCTGTCTCAGTTATCCAAAAAAACAGATAGCCTGGACAAGCTATTAGTGACCAAACACTGATGAAGATTCTGAAAAATGATAAGAAAATCCTAAATTTAGTATTAGCGATTGTATTTTCCCATTGTAATTTTTTGGGGTTAGGCTCTATTTTCCCCTGCCATTTCCACTTTTTTTTGCTTTTTTCAATGTAAAATCTGTCACTGTGAAAAAAAGCAAACTTTGGTTACGAGACATTTCACAAAATTGTTTACCCCATTTCGTTAGGTAGGATACCGCAAAGACATCAGTTTTTACTTACATGACAGTGCTCCGTGATGCCATTCTAAATCGGCAGCAACGGCTGTGATATTTATTGAAATTTTGAAAAGCCTGACCTGTGTAAACAAAATTTAAAGTTTTTAGGCCTATCCCACATTGATTCCTGTTTTTATGGAAGCTCTCTAAAATTATGGGTGTGTTCCAGCTGACGGTTTTTCAGTAACTGCAGTAACTGCGCGGTAACTGCCCATTTCTAACTGCGGTAGAGCCAGTGGGAACGGCACAGTAAGCTGACTAGCAGTAGCGTTATTTTCGAATTAAATGCACGTGTTTAAATTTAAGGGACAGTTTAATGCTGATTAATATAATGTTTTTATTCCTTCTTTTTCATAGCATTTAGAGAAGTTCTAAGCCAACCATGGGCATTTGGCTGTCACAAATGATTTTGCTCAAATGAGCTGGTGAAAAATAAATAGATCATATACTTTTTCTCTTTTTTTATTATTTGAAGACTAGAATATCACATACCTAAGCATTCAAATAGCTTGATTGTATCTTAAGCATATACAATCCCTGATGGAGTTTTGTTGATACCTGTCTTAAATTGATTTGTCTAAATAAAATGGGCCTATAGCATTTACAGGATAGTAGTGGGACAACTATAGCAAGTTTTTTGTCAATATTCTACTTTTTTAAAAATAATTATTATTCTCTGGTCAAATTTGTGTTCCTTGCTAAGTGGTAGGCACTCTAGACTGGAATGCTTTGTCCAAGGGGTACAGGTTTAATTCCTGGCATTGTCAGTTTATTTTGTTTTGGATAGGGGTTGGTGATATGACTAACCTCAGCTAGAATTGGCCTAACTTTAAATGAGTACAGATGGAAATCTAGGGACAGTAAGAAGGAAGGGCATGCAAGAGCATAGGCTGACTGGTCCCTAGCTTCCTATTGCACTACCTTGCTAAAGGACCACCAGGTCCTTTACTGGCCTACTGACTTAGCCATAGAAACTTTCTTTCAAACCCATTAAATATAAGTAAAAATGAAGAATACCAGTATGATGGTCCTTCTATTTCCCTGAAATGTGGATGTATGGACAAGAGTGTGGGTCTTGAGAGATAGCTTGTGAATGTAATTGGGGTGAATGTTCTGCAAGATTTAAAAAATTTATGACTATTGCTCAGGTTGGCAACTGAACACAGAAGTATAATTTTGTTATTTGTTTTTCTTTGTGACTATCATGCTTATTTAATGTCCAGTATTTTAAAGTTAATCTTCTTTAATTTGTCTTTAATTGCCATGGCCCTAGGGCTTAAATACAATAAAACCTACTTATATCCATTGATTTTCTTTAAATAGATAGTAGCTCTATGTTTCCTAGCTTCAGTAAATTTAAATGTACTTGTGAGACCAGGGATTACAAAGTAGGTGAAAACTTGCAAATGAGCCTCTGGTATCAATAAAAATTTGTAGGAAATGGATATCAATTTAAAGATTAAAAGATTGTTAGAAAACAAAGAAGACAAATGAATAAACAAAAGTAACCCCTTTACAACCATTTAATGAATTGTCACAAATATAGGTCACTCTTAAGATTGAAATGAACAAAGCTTCAATTATGAATCCATTTTCCTTTAAACAGACTGAAGGGGCAAACCTCCAAGCTTAGACAAATTCATTCTCACTTTTGGGCATTCTCACCTTTCCTTTTCAAAGGAAACTTTCTTTGGATGTTTCCCACCCAACTAAAAACAACACGGACAGAATCAGGTACAAGTGACCTTCTACTTAGCCTACATACACAAGGGAAAAGCAGGCATCTCTATACTATAATTTACCTCCAACCTGCCTAATGTGCAAATATATAGCCAAAATTATGTAGTTCCAACGTATTCTGTCACCTTTTCCCCCATTCTTGCTTTGTTTACAGTTGCTTCAATTAACAGGGAGTTAAAGGTTGAGGGATAGATTGGCAGAATCAACGGGAAACATGTAACTTCAGCTATAAATATTTTTGGAGGTCATCAAAGGTCAATGCCCTCTAGAGCAAGAATGAGTAGAGATGTGTACTTTGAAATACCTTCCCAGGACATACTTTAGCCTGTAGACCCATCCCTGAAAGTTTCATTTTCCTAACCTAAGCCATTTCAGTGATAGCAAGAAGTCAATCAACTAGAATTTTACTGGATAAAATTACCATCCTTTGGAATAGACTCTGAATAGTCTACCCTAGCCTACTTCTTCAATAGGATTAAAGACAGTCTCAGAATAATGATTTGGCAGCCCATAAATCCTCAACTTATCTGTAATACTTCACCTAGGCCTGTTTACAGAGCCTAAAAGGAGTTAATGCTTAAAATGCTACCATGTGGCAATTTAATGGAGCCTCAATGTTACCTGGAAGAAGTCAATCCTTAGAATGATTCCAAATGGCAATTTAAGGTAATAATTATGCCTGGATATGGATATGCCAGAAAACATGGAAATCTTTAAGTTAAATAATAAGTTTTTCATTGATTTAACCTACTTGCTAATAGATAGCCTACTACTCGGGGTGTCCTTTAATGTTGATCCCAAAATATGGTGATTTACTAACCTGGCTCAGATCCCTCTTTCTTTTGCAAAATCACTGTCCCACCTTCTTCCAAGCAAATAACTTCATATTCCATTACTTCATTCTTGTCCATATTTATTTTTTGTTGAATGAGATTTTTGTTGAAGAAGGTGAATTATGTACTTACTGCGCTTACCATTCTTTTGAGCACGGTAAGAAAATCACATACTGCGGTTACTACCGGCAGTAACTATTCTCGTTCCCAGTGGGTTGAGCAGTAACCATTTTCCCGCTAGGAACGGAAATAGTAACCATTCGGTTACTACAGTAAGTCCCTGGAACACACCCTATGTGAATATCTTTATATTAGCAATATAGCCAACTTACTGCCCATATTAGGCTATTGAAGGTGCTTGTATTTTGATTGATGTTTATTCACAATTTCGGTAGGCCTAGTTTCCCCTGCAGAAGCCCAATGTTGGCTATCAAAAATCCTAGGTTAAAAAAATCACTAGTGTTAAGTATAGGCTATTTTTCTACTAAGTTGAACTAACAGGATAGTCTAGGCCAATGCTGTGAAATAAACTGAAAGGCAGGCTCCTTTGTTCAGCTATGCTGCCAATGTAAAACTCTTGTATATGGTTTAATACTAGGCTAATCTGTGATAAATAGGTTTGTATCTATTGTTTTTAGATAGCCTACTTTACATAATTTAAGTTAATAACTTAGGCTAGGCCTAATTCTGAATCTTAGGCCTAGTTTAGCTCAGCCATAAAGCTAATATCTTGAAATAGTAATTTAGTGTAGGCTAGGCCTTATTATATTCTAGCCCTGTTATTGATTAAGCTATTACAGTCAAGATAAAATTCTAGTTTAGCTACTGTTTGCTATCCTAGAACAAGGTTAGGTTAGAAAAATGAAACTTTCAGGGATAGGTCTACAGACTAGAGTATGTCCTTGGAAAGAATTTGAAGTACCCACCTCCCCTCATTTTCCCTTTAGAGGGCCATGACCTTTGATGACCTTTAAAATCCTTGTCTTATAAAAGTGAAACATTAAAAAATAGACCTCCTTCTTAAATTATGTGCAACAACAACTGTTTTCAGGTTCACAGCTTGCTCAATCCCAATTTATGAGGTTTCAAATATTTTCAAATAGGACCCAATTAAAAAAAATAAACCATTAATATGGCTGAAAATTCTACTCAAAAACAGGAATTACATTTTAAGAACTAAAACAAGAGGAAAAGAAATCAATAACTTAAAATTAGGGTAAATGTTGTTTTGTCAAAATTTCAATAGGTATAAACCTGTGAAGTAGGCAAATTTCTAAGACTTAGAATCAGAAGAGAGTACTCAAAAACTCAGTAATTCCTTCACAGAGTATGTTTTCAACCTGGATTCATTACTGAAAGTTTTATTTTTCTAACCTAACCCCTTTCTAAGAGAGCAAAAAGTTGCTAAACTAGAATTTTACTACAGTCAATTTTACTCTAGGCCTATTTGTCTCAAAGAACCAGTAAATAGCCTACTATTTTCTCAGTAAAAAGTAGATTTTCATTTGCTGTTAGTAATGAAAATCGAGAGTATTTGTAATTATTTTTTGTGGATTAGACAAATGTTTAATCACTAATACAGCATTTATATGATTTCTATTTACGCCTTAAGCTATAATTTAGGGAGCATTCAATTGTTTAGCCAGTTTAAATCATTGGTCCTTGAAGATAAGAAGATGGCTTATTTGAATAGAAACTAAAAGTTCTAGTGTTGTTTTTAATTGTTAAATTAATGTGTCATGGGAAAGTAGTGTTTACTTCCATTTTGTGACAACAAGGTTTAATTTGGGGCCAAAGCAGAGCAAGTTGATACTGGTTGAAACTTCTAAGATAGCCAGGCCAGGATTTACCAATAGGTGCACTGGGCCCAAGCCTAGGGGCATAAAATGCCAGAAGGTGCAATGAATTATTTATTTATTTATTATTTTATTGAAAACAGGAGAAAGCCATAGGCTTGTTGCAATACAGATACAGGAAATGACAGCTCAACAGCACACTGCAAAACACAAGAAAAAAAAAAGGATCCTTCAGTAAAAACAACTATGCAACTAATCATATTACAGAAACTGTTTTTCATAGAACTCAGTTTCAATGAGAGCACTCTTAAATGTTTGCACTGTTTAGGCAGAAACTATGATGTCAGGTAAACTATTGCAAAGTTTTGTTGCTTAGTCAATAAAGCCATATTGACCTATTATCTTGTACAGCTGATACAGTTTATCAAAGTTTTGTTAAGTGGCTGAGTAATGCCTGAGCTTGAAGAAATCAGCCCAGTCTACATTATCAACACCCTTCATAATACAGAATGTATTGATCAGGTCAATCCTGTCCAAACTGCTGGGAAGGATGTGTAAACTTTTCTGGATGACGGGTTTGAATGACAGTTTCTAAGATTTTCTGAGGTCCAAACTTTTCTGGATGTGTATCAAGAAATAATGGGAAATGCCGGTGCTGCTTCAACAAACAGTGTTTCTTCACTCTTGTCTGCCCTAGTAAATTTGCAGAGTGAAATTGCCAAATTGAAAGATAATATTTTTCAGGATATTCTCAAACAGGTGATTGATAAATGTTTAGGCAGCAAAAGAATGATCAGTGAACAAGCAATTAACACTATTGTCACCAAGATTTACAATGCAATAATTCTTGATTACAGTTTGAAATTTGCAAATATTTGAAAGATGCTTAAGCGGTTTCAAGGTTAAATAACAGTGCTGGAAAATTTTGTCAAAATTCTAGAATACTGTAACAAAAATTTAGAACAGGATAAAAGACTGAACATTTTTCTAATCCATGGACTGTCTCACATAGGTGGAGAAACACTGCCCAGTAGTATCCTAGAGCTATTCAATACTAAGAGGGAGATCTGTGTGTTTGCTAGTGACATCAAATCAACTGAATGCTTACATGCTTGAGTTAGTTCTGCAGAGAATATTCTCCTGCCCATTCTTGTCACTTTTTATTCTTTTAATTGTGCAAAGCACATGTTCATGAACAAAAAGAAGCTGGCCAGATTGAAAGTATTTTTATCCAAGTATTTAACCCCAAATGGCAAGTAACTGCTGAATCTGGCACATGACAAATGGGGAGATAAGAATGTCTGGACTGATGGTGGCCATGTACTAGCCAAGCTGGAAAACAATTCAGCTATCTTGAAAGTTAAGTCACTCAGTGATCAGTATGTTATGATATGGATCAAGGGGGTCTGGCTTTGTTGATAAAGGAAGGAGTTTTGTATTGGGTGAGGGAGGATCTATTGCTGTGGCTTGAAGGAAGGCTTGAGACTCTTCTTATTGAAATCAATGATAAATCTGATTAAAAATGTAGTTGTTGGTTTAGTCTATAAGACATTGTACTTTAATGAGGATGTCTATATTGAGGAGATGGAGAAATTTAATAATGATCATAAATATATACAAGTAATGGGTGATTTCAATATTGACCTTCTTAAAAGTACAAGCTATCTAGATTTTCTTCATTCAATGATTTCACCATTCCAGCACCCCCTGGTAACTATTCCTACACAAGTAACTGATAAGTCTGCAATGCTGATTGATAAAATATTTGTGAATGGAAAGATGTTTTACTTACAGATGGATCCAACCATCTCTGTCTTCTTAGTAAAATAAAAAATCTTACAGGATTATGTGTAAGGTTGGTCAAATAAATAAAACATTTTTTTTTGTGAATTAAGAAAAGATAACTTTAAAAAATTTGAGAAAGAAATAGGTGATTTAGATTTTACTCCAGTTTTTGAAGACGATAAACTGTTAGTTGTGTATGGTATTTTTTTGCAATGTTTACAAAGATATTGAATGAGAAATGTCCTCTTAGAAGACTTAAAAGGGGTAGAACAAAATTCCCAAAGAAACAATGGATTATACAGGGTATTCTAAATTCTATAAGTTGGAAAGATGAATTGTATAAAACATACCTAGGTGAAACATGTGTCATTAATTTTCAGCAGCTTAATATTTGCCAGAATACTTCAAACAGATTGAAATGGAAAGCTGAAAAAATGTATTTGCAAAAAGAATTTATAAAGCACAAATGTGATATGAAAAAACCCCATGGAAAATGATAAATTTACTCCTGGTTCCAAAGGATAAAATAGAAGTTATTAATATATTGCAATCAGAGGGGGGGGGGGGAATTTGACTACTCCAAAGGATATTGCCAGTTTTTTTATGTGAATATTTTTCCATTGAGGGAGCAAAACTTTGCAATGAAGCTTGGAAAAAAATTAAGAGGCCTCCCAAAATAGTTCAGTTGGAAGTTCCAGTAGAAAATCAGTTGGTTTTTAATGCTTGTACTATAAATGAAGTGAGTAAAATTATCAGTAGAATGCAATCAAATTCAACTGGTGTATACAGGATATCTCTTAAGATTGCTAAATCATTTATAACATCAGTTGTATGTAATTTGATTTATAAATCTATTGAAAAATGAATTTTCTTGGAAGTTTTGAAGGTGGCTAAATAATACCATTGCACAAAGGAGGTAAGAGAGACAAACCTTCAAACAAAACACCCACTTCTATCCTCCTTTTTTTTTCAAAAACATATGAAAAGGTCATAGGATCCAGGCTAACTGATTACATTAAAAATAATAAAATTCTTATAAATACCCAATTTGGTTATAGAAAAAGAAATGGCAACAATTAAATTTGTTGACTGGATAAATACGTCGTTTGAAGCAGGACTGATTCCAGCTGCTTTATTCTTGGATTTGAAGAAGGCTTTTGACATGCTTTACCATAAACAGTTATTACGTGAGCTGGAAAAACTCAGTGTGACTGGAAAGAGTTTGTCTTAATTTGAATCTTATTTAAGTGACCAGAAGCAAATTGTAGTGAATAGGTTTTTTACTTCTGCGGCTAGTGCTATAACTTGCAGAATACCCCAGGTTCTATACTAGGTCCTCTTCTATTTTTAATTTTTATAAATTGGATTAAGTATTATTTGTCAGAGGCTGGTATAATCCTTTTTGTAGACGATACTCTTTTACTTGTAGCTGCTCCATCAGTTGATCTACTTTTTGATTAAATGATAAAGGCAATGACTGAGGCTTTTGAGTGGGCAGATTTCAATCTTTTGACATTACAGTATACTAAAACTAATTACATTTTATTCTCTCGAATCTCTAGTATTGAAACTAATTTAGAATTAATATTAAATAGAAATCAAATAAAAAGAGTAAAGGTTACAAAATATTTGATTTTTATAATTGAATTAAATCTATCATGGAAAAAACATTCAAATATTATAGCTTCAAAGTTGTCCATATCTCTGGGTGTGCTTCTCAGATTTAAAAACCTAGTATCCCAGAAAATTCTTTGATTGCTTTATTTCATTATTTTTTACCCATGCATTTGTTATGGTTACTCTGTATGGGCTAGTCATTTTTTGGCCTGTTATAGAAAAATCCAACATAAAGCCATTAAACTTTTGACATCTAAAACATTGCTTAATCATAATATTAATGAACTTTGCACTAAAAATCAACTTTTAATATTTCAAAAACAGGAGATTACCAAGTTAGTATTTTCAAATATAAATTTATCAATAATATCCTTCCCTCTTCTTTCGAATTTTTTTTTCCATTAATAGTGATGTCTGTAGCCATGATACATGTGGGGCATAAAGTCTGGTACACCCATTTAGAAATACTGTTAGAGCTTCTTTTGTAATTTGAAATTTTGCCGCCTCTGTATAGGATATTATTCCAATTGAAATATGAAATTTGAGTCATCTGGCTTCCTTCAAGCCTGCAGTTTAGAGATTTTTCTTTGCTAAAAAATAGTATGTTTGTATGTATGTGTAGGGGAGAGGTGGGTACAGTGGCACACTTTCAGGTCAAAGCATCGTAACTTTGGCAAATATTGACATTTTTGGACGATTTTTAAACTTTTGTGCAGGCAGTTTATTATTCTTCACTGGTGATTTATTTCACACTTCTTCATTGAACCAGTTTTTGATGGAGTCATGTTTTCTGACAGCCACTTTTTCCGCCATTGTTGCCGACTAGGCGGGAACTATGGCGCACCCCATCTGGAACAGTGGCGCAATCAAACTGCTAAGATGAATACTTCGTTTAATGAGTAAGGAAGTACTAAATAATGAACTGAAAATACCTAAAAGATGAATACTTCGTATAATGAGTAAGGAAATAAAAAATAATGAACTGAAAATAAAAGAAGAAGGCACACTAGTTAATATTGTAAGCAGTCAGGTCAATGGGGAAGACCAGTTGCTCCGCCTGTCTTTCTGTGCCACCAGAAATATTCGGAGCAGGTAGCTTCATTCGACACTCGACTTGCTGAAAGTGTAATTTTCACTGGTCCTGATGAACTTGTAGAAAGGAACCATTCTCTTAATATACATGAGCTCAATGTCAAAGCTGGACTCAGAGAGGACTTCGCCCATGGAGTAAATTTTGTTCTTTTTGATCTCCCCCTCGCAAACAAGAACATAATCTCCAACAAAAACTTCATCATCACACAAAAAATCGTTTTGGTCTTCAAGGCCACAGTGGAGGCTTTCATCACTATCACAGCTACTATTGCCTTTTGTGGCAGAGTCACCAAAGTCATCATCAGACAAAGAATCAGAAAACAGGGTCTTTACATGACTGTTTCTCTTGAAATTGCGGTCAAATTTAGCAAAGTATCCAACAGCACTGCCCTTTTTCTTAGGTTGGACATCCTGTTTTTTTGGCACTGGCTTTTGGACAATGGCTTTCTTTGTCTTGGGGTTAATCTTAAAAGTCTTGGACTTTTTCTTTGCCTCCCTTTCCATGAATTCTTTCTCTAAAGCATCTTTCACCGGGGTATCCGTGGCAATGATGGTTTTCTTCCTCTTCCGAGCTCCTTCTGGCAGCTTCCTGGGGGGCGCTCTTGGGTAGGGCCTTACAGCTTCGGGTGTAACGGCGGTAGGAGAGGCAGCGCTTGGGGAGGCAGAGCTTGGACCCGCTTCGTTATGAGTATTCAATTCTTGCTCGACTTCTTTGGCCTATGGAGGTGCGCTGGGATTAGGGTCTGGTCTATCGGTCACAGCTGATGCGAGAAAATCGTCGTCTGTGAAAAGTAGGCGGTTGAAGGGGTAAATCCCAGTAGCAGCAAAGCCACTGACTATGTTTTTCTGTGTGAAGGAGAGTTGGAAGGCCTTTCCAAGAAGTTGAGCGATGATAGAGATGCCAATCGTCTGTCTGGGGTTGCTGACCATCCAGTCATTGCAGGCGATGTTGTAGTAGTTTTTGAATGATTTGTAGATTGTTCTGTCCAGTGGCTGCAGCTTTCTGCTGGTGTGGGGTGGCAAAGTTAGAACCACTATCCCATTATTTTTGCAGTACTGAATGGCCTGGATCTACACATGAGAAGAGTGGTTGTCTTCTATCAGCAATATGGGTCTCTCTTTTGTACAGCGGGCATGTTTCACAACGTGTTCGAGGACAAGCAGGAAGATGTCAGTTGTCATCCATCCTTTGGCAGAATCGCTACCGCCACTGCCTGGTGGTGCACCATTCATCAGCTGGGAGCCAAATCTTTTCCTTGGGAAGACGAAGTAAGGTGGCAAGAAATTACCTTG
This sequence comes from Artemia franciscana, assembly GCF_032884065.1. Lineage (NCBI taxonomy): Eukaryota > Metazoa > Arthropoda > Branchiopoda > Anostraca > Artemiidae > Artemia > Artemia franciscana. The sequence goes on along the minus strand of NW_027062720.1, from coordinate 3,945 downwards.
AGCATTGATGGTGCAGCAGACGGTGGTCAGTTCGCCTCGCTCAGCAGAAGTCACGTGGCCCACCTGTTTGTGCCCCTTGGGTGCTATCACATTTGGTTGTCTCTGCACTGTTGTTGCCCCCGTCTCATCTAAGTTATAAATATCACTAGGCTGAAACTAAAACTTATTCAAAACTGTCTCCAAGTTGTCATAGAACTCGTTTACAGTTGTTCTGTTGAATGCCGTGGCTCTGGCGAAACTTGTTCCCTCTGCTTTGCGGATAGACAGGTCTGGGAAGCGTTTCATGTAACTGTAATACCAGTCTTTCCCCGTCATCTTTTTCTCATGCCATGTTGATGGCACCTTCAATTGGTTCATCTTTGCAATTTCGAAAGCGAATTGGCGGACGTTGAGCCGTGTCAAACCATGGTGCATTTTGCTTGCCTTTATCAAATAATCGTGAAGTTGCTGTTCAAGTTCGTCAGTTAACACTTGACGGACTTGGTAATTCGGCTCAAATTTTAAAGTCAGATTTTTATCGTCCGACGCGTTGCGAGCCTTATTTATGTATCGACGGAGTGTTGTCTCTGGGATCTCGTATTTTTTGGCAGCAGCCCGTTGTGAAAGCTTCAATTCCAGTACCGCGTGCACGGCAAGCTTCATACGCTCTGCTTCATTAGGCATTCTGCAAAAGACCAATATTTAGTGTTTGGGGGATGTAGCCTTTGTTACTTTATTTCTAGAACTTGTAGCCTAACCTGAACCGAGCTTAACCTAGGACCCCAGCCTAACCTGGGCGATCGAATTCCTAGATTAGTTCTACATAGTGGTCTGAAGGGGGGGGGACAGGATGTCCCACGTTAGACTGGGACGAGGTCATAAGAAATTACCCAAAATCTTTGGGGGCAGAAGCCTTAAACAGGGTGGTATGGAGGAGAAGTGTTCGCCAGTGTGTCAGTCTCAGACGGCTTAAGGCTGCGACGAGTTTGTAGTAGTAGTATTAGAAGTCAAATTTATCATATATGCTACCTACTGCGTTAAGTTTATGAATTTAAAAAAATTTCGGGGTGCGCCACTATACCCTCCACCAAAATGCGCCACTGTAGCCGAAATGCCCTCTTTTATCCATTTTGTGAACCAAAATTTGAAATAATGACCGAGAGACAAACAGATGGCTGCACTATGTTTAGAAATGTTGGAGCTTCCAGATGAACTAATATTCGCCAGAATTCGACTCTATTTGTAGCCTACAAACCTTAGCAAAGTCAAAAAATATTTTCCATCTGTCCAAGATTTTATTTTTCAAAGCACTTAATCACATACCTCAAAAACTGCAATCGCCCCAAAAAATTGAAAATGGCTGACGATCATAGACCATGTGACTGCCCTCCTAGTGCGTATTTTTTTAGAATTTAATCTAATTACAGGTGGCAGTGGGATCAAGTGCGCCACCGTAGCAGACTGCACCACTGTACCCACCTCTCCGTAGTTTATATGTTTGTATGTAGTACTATGTAGAGTAGAGAAGCCTCTACTCAATATGTTCTTTACTCTTCCTATTTTGTATCTGCTGTCTTTGGGATCATTTTAAGAAGTAAGTAAGTAAGACGGCACTAGACCCTTAAGGTTCAAACAAGCAGTGCTGACCCCGTTTCATGGCCCTTCAGCCAGGAAGCGCAATGGGGGCTTGGGCCAACCATTCTTTGCTTTCAAACAACCTTCCTGCTTACCTTCCTCGGATTTTTTCCAGGTACCTATTTAGAGCTGGGTCGACTCTACCTGAGCTGAACCCCCCTGACCCATGCGACTGACCCCGTCCTCAACTATATAATTGGTCACAACTGGAATTAAATCTATGCCCTTGGACAAATAATTCTCACACCAGTGCACCAATCACTTAGCCAGGACGACTTTGGGTTTATTGACAGTTCATCTATAGTCTGACAGCAATTTTAACTGCTTCTTCCTCTAGAATATTGTCTATGGGCTTAAGTCCCAGTATAAGTTCTATGGATGCCGTATTGGTTTCATGATATGCTCATCTAATTATTAGGCATGCTAGCCTTTGTATCCTTATTAAGGGGGTTGTGAGGTTTGCAAATTCGAGTCAAATTAACCCAAACACCTATTTCATATAACAAAATAGGTCTAATTACTGTCCTATATAAATACATGATCTTATTGGGAGTCAAGCTCCAGTTCTTTCCCACCATTTGATGGCATTGAATTAGGAGAGCTGGGGTTTCCTTGCCTTTTCAAGACTTGCCTTCGTTCTCCAGCTCAGTTGGTGATCAATCATTAGCCCTAGGTATTTCACCTGCTTTTCAGGCATAATGGGTGATCATATATTTTTAGAGCAAAGGTAGCTTGCCATTTCCTCTTTTTTGTGAACACTACTACTTCATTCTTTTGAGGTGCTAAGCATATTTTATGATTCTGTGACCGTATTTGGATGTTGTCCTGCATGTGCTGTCCCAACTCAAACAGTGTCCTTAGATATTTTCCTCTCAGTAAGGATAGTAGGTCATTCACATATGTCTGGCTATATACAGATTGCTATTTTCATAAATTTAGCAGGCTGTTCATGGCCTGGTTCCACATATATGGGGAGATAACCCCCCTGCCCCTAAGTATATGGGAATTCGATTTTGGAATAGATCTATCTAATCTTGCTTTTTCTATGGCCATTTTTATGGATTCAAAAACAGCATTATCAATTGCTCTTTCTAAGGCTTGTTCTAAGGCTTGCTCTACCCGCCACACCAATTGGTGTACTGCAGTGTCTTTAGAGCCTCCTGTTATAAATCCAGTTTCACTTTTTGGATATTTTGTTGGATATTTTCTCTGGATTACTTGTCAAAATCCAACAAATCAATTTTTCCATTACTTTCAATTGAAAAAAGGTTAACGTAATCATTCTGTTTGACCAGGGTTTGAGTAGTCCTCTCCCTGGTTTAGGTATGAAAACGTCCCTGGTCTTGAGCCATGTACAGGAACCATTGCCCAAAGCAAGGCTTCTCTTTGCAATACCAATATAATAGAATTGTATTTTCTCCAATCCCCATTAAAGGGGATATCCTATCAGCTCCAGGGGCTTTATAAGTTTGAAAATCCTCCACAGTTTTTTATCCTGTCCTCCCCTACCATTATTGGGTCCATATTTGGGCTTTAAAATAAGCTGGCATAGGACTATTTTCTCCAGGGTCTTTTACATGTATTAATAAAAGAAAACTTTATATGAAAAAGAAGTAAAGGCCATATTAAACTTAGTATCAGAAGAATTAAAAACCTACAATATTTCAAAATCAAAACGACTAGAAATTACTATTAAAGAATAAATGAGACCCAGTACAAACTGAAGTTCAATAAACAATCATAGTAAAAACATACAGCAGTAATAACATAAATGAATAAATTAATCTTAAAACGAATAAAGCTTAAGTTGAATATGCAAATCAAGCTCAAAACAAACAAAATATTTTACTATTGAAGTATAAATGAAACCAAAAACAAACAGAAATTAAATAAACAATTATAGCAAACAAACATGCAACAGAAACTAATATAAATGATAAATAAATCTTAAAACGTAAATTGAATGTGCAAATCAAGCTTAAATGAAAAAAAAAAAAAAATCAGTCAAACAGTTCGTGGTAACGAACTGTAGTAAGGAGCGACCCGGCTCAATAGTAAACAAAACTCTAAAAAACGGAATTTTGATGCTATAAGATACATCAAAAGAATCGAATTTTCACGCTAATTCTAAATAAATAAGTTTCAATTAATTTAGTCTTTGTCATCAAAAGTTACGAGCCTGAGAAAATTTGCCTTATTTTGGAAAATAGGGAAAACATCCCCTAAAAGTCATCGAATCTTAACGAAAATCACACCATCGCATTCGGCGAATCAGAGAATCCTATCGCAAAAATTTCAAGCTCCTATCTAAAAAAATGTGGAATTTCGTAT